>NC_091154.1:41381999-41617262 GCF_040958095.1 Procambarus clarkii | reverse complement strand
TTCCCCCTCTCTCTTTCCCCCTCTCTCTTTCCCCCTCTCTCTTCCCCCCTTTCTCTCTTCCCTTGCCTTGCCTTAACCCTCCCCAATAATTAGTGATATACGTGTGGTCAAGATTCCTGAAGCATTTGCACCACCTCATACGAAACCTGGTCATCTTTCCTCAATCATGGCGGCTTTGTTTACATCACAGCCTGTTGGATCAAGGCATCACAAGTGGACCCTGGCTCCAGGCTGGGCTCGGGGGAGTAGAACAACTCCCACAACCAGTTTATACTCCAGGGTATACTCCAGGTATACCCCAGGTATACCTTTATGAAACAGTTTACGAGGTGTGAAGCACCACGAGGTTGTTCATAACAATAACACCCTTGTCTTGTGGCGTTCCCGAGCTCGTAAACACAGGTGGTGTGTGTTGAAAGATGTGTACACGCTTTGTATGTGGGTCTCATTTATGGACGTCTCTCTCTCATTCACCAACGTGTCTCATTTATTGAGGTTCCCGGGTTGCTCTAGTGAGTATTTGTTCCAAGGCTGCTGACAATTGGATTAGCCTTATATCTCGCCCATTGACATTTGGATTAGGTCTATCCTGACTGAGAATTGGATAAAGCCTATGTTTTTCAACGTAGAATTTGGTGGACTTTAGACACCTATTGGTTGTGTAGTGTTGGTTGTGTACAGTTAACACACACCTGTTGGTAGTGTGTGTTAGTAAAAAAAAATCGCAGAAAGCTATTCAAGAAATAAAGAAAAACTCAAAATATTTCTTCACACGCTGAATCAGAAGCAAAAACCACTGCCAGTATTGGACCTATTCGTATTAGTGAAGGTTCATACACTGGGGATGACAAAGAAATTGGTGAACTAAAAAAGCTGTATGAGACAGAACATGTTTAGCACTCCGATACACAGCATGAAATTGGAAGATTCGGACAATTTCTTTATGCGTGATATCCAAACACCTGTAAATATAACTGATATCAACACGAGCATGGCAGATTTTGAAAGAGAAATTGACAATATGCCCATGCACTCAGCCCCGGGTCCAGACTCGTGGAATTCAATATTTATAAAGAAATGCAAAGTGCCAGTAGCACAGGCACTCAGTATAGTGTGGAGGAAGAGCTTGGACACGGGAGATATCAGATGTGCTGAAAGCAGCAGACATAGCCCCTCTACACAAGGGAGGGAGCAAAGCATTGGTAAAGAATTAGACCAGTTGCACTAACGTCCCACATAATAAAAGTATTTGAGAGAGTGATCAGGAATCAGGTCACTAGATTCATGGAAACTAATAACCTCCACAATCCAGGCCAACATGGATTTAGAGCGGGAAGATTAAGCCTCTCACAGCTACTTGACCATTACGACAAAATCACTGAGGCGTTAGAAGAAAAACAGAATGCTGATGTTGTATACACAGACTTTGCGAAGGCATTCGACAAATGTGACCATGGAGTGATAGCGCACACAATGAGGTCAATGGGAATAACTGGTAAAATGGGACGCTGGATATTCAATTTCTTGTCGAACAGAACACAAAGAGTAACAGTCAATCAAATAAAATAGAGTCGGAGCGCAGTTAAAAGCTCTGTACCTCAAGGTACAGTCCTTGCACCACTGCTGTTCCTTATTCTCATATCAGATATAGACAAAAATACCAGTCACAGCTTCGTGTCATCCTTTGCAGATGATACAAAAATCAGCATGAAAATTACCTCTGCTGAAGACATTGAAAAACTACAAATAGACATTAACAAAGTTTTCGATTGGGCAGCAATTCAATTTTTTTCTTTATTATGCACCCCATACCCATCCCGTGAGCGGTGGTGTAAAGGATTACAGAGGCACATAATCGGTTCAGGAACTGAACCCTCTAGTTTGCTTAGCTAAGCAAATAATCTTTTGACGCTAGTTACAAAATTATTAATGTTATATATACATGTACACATTCTCATACATACATGTACATATATATATATATATATATATATATATATATATATATATATATATATATATATATATATATATATATATATAATATATAATATATATATACGTATACATACAGAAAATAACATGTTTAAGTGATAAATTCCAGGTACTCGGATACGGCAAAAATGAGGATCTGAAACATAATACAGGGTACAAAACACAATCGAATCTGCCCATAGTAGGAAAACAGGATGTCAAGGATTTGGGAATAATGATGTCCGGCGACCTAACGTTTGGGGAGCATAACCAAGCAAATATTGCGTCAGCCAGAAAAAAATGAAAGGATGGATTACGAGAACATTCAAGTACAGGGATCCCATCACAATGGTTTTACTCTTCAAATCACTTGTGTTGTCCCATCTTGAGTACTGCTCAGTACTCACTTACCCCTTCAGAGCAGGAGAGATTGCAGAAATAGAGGGAATAGAGAACATACAGGCATACATTGACGCGATAAAACACCTAAATTACTGGGATCGTCTCAAAGCCTTCCAAATGTACTCGCTAGAAAGAAGACGAGAGAGATATCAAATAATATACACATGGAAAATACTGGAGGACCATTTCTCAAATCTACACAGTAAAATAATAACATACTGGAGTGAACGATATGGAAGAAAATGCAGAATAGAACCAGTGAAAAGCAGGGGTGCCACAGGCACAGTCAGAGAGAACTGTATAAACGTCAGAGGTCCACGGTTGTTCAACATCCCCCCAGCGAGTATAAGAGATATTGCCGGAACAACCGTGGACATGTTCAAGAGAAAACTAGATTGTTTTCTTCAAGAAGTGCGGACCAACCGGGCTGTGGTATGTGGGCCTGTGGGCCGCTCTGAGCAAAAGCCTGGTGGACCAAGCTCTCACAAATCAGGCCGGGTTTGAGGAGTAGAAAAACACCCAAAGCCCCACCAGGCAGATATCAAGCAGGTATTCCGTCCTCTTGGGTTTGTGCTCTCCTCATTAACCCTTCATCATCTGCAAGCATCAGCGTGTACGACCACATGCTCGTACATGCTGATGCTCGTATGTTAGGTCATTAATAGACCTTGTGGAACACCACTTTCCACTCCTCTCCAACTGCTCTCTGTCCTTCTCTGCCTATGACCCTTTGTTCCCTGTCTATCAGGTACTCTCGCACCCTGTCCAGAGCCTTTCCTGTTAAGCTTCTCTCTCCAGCTTCTGAATTAGTGTTTGTGAGGAACTGTATCATAAGCTTGTTACCAGTCTAGGAAGACGAAGTTTACTCAATATGAAACATCACAGTAACAAAGGTTATCGCCAATAACCGAACTCAATTACGGGCTCGCTATAGCCCGTGCTACATGGACATTTCCTTCTGAGTAGTTAAATCTACCAAATCTTCCCATTACTATAGAGCCAAGGTGAAGAATATAGGCCTAGGATGAAGAATATAGACCTAAGAGGAACATTGTGTGGCAGCAGGGAACCGGTTTATGAATTATTTCTGCCGGGTTTTCCTGGAAATGGTAAATGTCGAAGGGTGGTGTTGCTTCAACTTTAGTTTGTGTTGGGTGGTACATGTTGTGGGCGTTCTTGTTTACCCTGGTTGTTGTTGGCAGCATCTGGCACACGTGTTTTGTATTATTCTACCTGTAGACTGCTAATCTATGTGTAGGATGCAAATCTACCTGTAGTCTTTAATCTACCTGTAGTCTTTAATCTACCTGTAGTCTTTAATCTACCTGTAGTCTTTAATCTACCTGTAGTCTTTAATCTACCTGTAGTCTTTAATCTACCTGTAGTCTCTAATGTACCTGTAGGCACTAATCTACCCGTGGGCCGATAACTTAGCTGCGTTCCTTCGCTGGAAGCTGTTACATCCGTTCACCTCAAGGTTATTAGTAGTCAACCTTTGGGGGCAGGTACTCACCCCCTCCCCCCCCCCCCCCTCTCTCTCTCTCTCTCTCTTTTTTTCTCTCTCTCTCTCTCTCTCTCTCTCTCTCTCTCTCTATATATATATATATATATATATATATATATATATATATATATATATTATATATATATATATATATATATATATATATATATATATATATATATATATATATATTATTAAATATGACCGAAAAAGTAAGATTAATAATTCTAACACGAATTTTCTCAATCTTTCGTACATTTCGTTTCACAGTTGGAGGTAAATCAAAAATCAATTCTCCAAAATTCATTTTTATTTTGGAGAATTGATTTTTGATTTACCTCCAACAGTGAAACGAAATGTACGAAAGATTGAGAAAATTCGTGTTAGAATTATTAATCTTACTTTTTCGGTCATATTTAATAATATATGTCTACAGGAAAGACTGCTACCAAAATATACTAATATATATATATATATATATATATATATATATATATATATATATATATATATATATATATATAATATATATAATATATATAATATATATATAATATATATAATATATATAAACCGCCAGATACAACGGTTGAGGAATTCACAGCAGATGCACAAAACAGAAAACATCCTTGCTAATCTAGCAAACCCAGCTCCAGATATTATCTGCCTTGGAGTCTAAGAGGGAGAATGGCAAACAATACTATCATAGCAGGAAACCAACCTGGAAATAACCAACCGCAGGTCAGAGAACTGTTGAGATTCTGTGACAAATTCTCGCTCAACCAACAGATTTCAAAATCAACTAGGAATGAAAACACACTAGACCTGATATTCACAAACAATGATGAACTAATCAGAGACATTACAATCTCAGATACTATATTCTCAGACCATAAGCTCATTAAAGTGCAAACTAACATTAACGGTAGTAGGTCCAAATTTACCAAGCGAGAAGGGGTATTCAGTCAATTCAATTTCAACAATAAAAGGATCGACTGGGAAAAATATAGACCTTGCAAACATTCAATGGGAGACAAGTTTAAGCGAGGAAACTCCCACACAGGGAATAGCTCAACTGACAGCTGAAGCATACAAGGTCTGCTTGAAGCACGTGCCTGTGAGGAGGGGCAGAAAGAGGATCATTCTTGAAAGAGAACGCAGACGACTGTACAGAAGGAAAAAAAAATCACGGAAATGCTTAAGCAGACACAAAATCACAGAATTGTGATTTTCCTATCACAAGAAAGAAAAATAAATCTAAACAGTTAAATCGAAGAAATAGAGCAAACGTTGAAGCGATCATACGAGTCTGAGGAAAGGGAGTTGGAACAGAAAGCTATACAAGAGATCAAGAAGATTCCTGAATATTTTTTTCACATAGGCAAAATCAAAATTAAAAACTTTCACCAGTATTGGACCGTTAATTACACCTCGAAGTCCGTACACGGAGGACAACAAAGAAATGTTTGAAATTCTAAGACGCCAGTATGAGGCTATGTTTCGCACACCAATAAACAACATGAAAGTTGTAGATCTTTTACTGGACGGTAGAACGACGGTCTCGCTTCATGCAGGTCGACGTTCAATCCCCGATCGTCCAAGTGGTTGGTCACCATTCCTTCCCCCGTCCCATCCCAAATCCTTATCCTGACCCCTTCCAAGTGCTATATAGTTGTAATGGCTTGGCGCTTTCTCTTGAACATTCTCTCTTCCCTCTTCTTTTTTTGTGTGTGGGGGGAGGGGGTGGGGGAGGGCGGTTAGTAAGAGTACCGTCCAACATAATGTTAGTCCCTCTGGGGCCTCTTATAGATATAAATGATATTGACGTTTCCAATAAACTGCAGGCTTAAAGGTGTTTTGCCAGCTGTAAACAACCCTCATTGTTCAAGCACATTTATTTCTTAAGCTTAATATTTATTTCTGTAAGGAATAACTTTTATTTAATGTGACCAACATGTTGGTAACGTGACCAACATGTTGGTAATGTGACCAACATTTGGTAATGTGACCAACATGTTGGTAATGTGACCAACATGTTGGTAATGTGACCAACATGTTGGTAATGTGACCAACATGTTGGTAATGTGACCAGCATGTTGGTAATGTGACCAGCATGTTGGTAATGTGACCAGCATGTTGGTAACGGGGCGATGCGGGAGGTAATTTCACGTGGTGGGCTACCTTACCTTGAAGTTACCTTGAGGTGCTTCCGGGGCTTAGCGTCCCCGCGGCCCGGTCGTCGATCAGGCCTCCTGGTTGCTGGACTGATCAACCAGGCTGTTGGACGCGGCTGCTCGCAGCCTGACGTATGAATCACAGCCTGGTTGATCAGGTATCCTTTGGAGGTGTTTATCCAGTTCTCTCTTGAACACTGTGAGGGGTCTGCCAGTTATGTCCCTTATGTGTAGTGGAAGCGTGTTGAACAGTCTCAGGCCTCTGATGTTGATAGAGTTCTCTATCAGAGTACCTGTTGCACCTCTGCTTTTCAACGGGGGTATTCTGCACATCCTGCCATGTCTTCTGGTCTCATGTGATGTTATTTCTGTGTGCAGGTTTGGGACCAGCCCCTCAATTATTTTCCACGTGCAAATTATTATGTATCTCTCCCGCCTGCGCTCAAGGGAGTACAGATTTAGGCTCTTTAGTCGGTCCCAGTAATTTAGATGTTTTACTGAGTGGATTCTAGCAGTAAAGGATCTCTGCACGCTCTCCAGGTCAGCAATTTCTCCAGCTTTGAAAGGGGCTGTCATTGTGCAGCAGTACTCCACTCTAGAGAGCACTAGCGTCTTGAAAAGTATCATCATCGGTATAGCATCTCTAGTGTGAAAGGTTCTTGTTATCCAACCTGTCATTTTTCTTGCAGTTGTGACGGCTACTTTATTGTGTTCTTTAAAGGTAAGGTCTTCCGACATGAGTACACCCAGATCCTTTACATTGCCTTTTCGTTTGATGTTATGATTTGCCTGCGTTTTGTACGTGGTTTCTGTTTTTATATTTTCATTTTTTTCATAGCGCATGAGCTGGAACTTATCTTCGTTAAACACCATATTATTTTCTGTAGCCCATAGAAAGACCTGATCTACATCTGACTGGAGGTTTGCCGTGTCCTTTGTTATCTACTCTCATGAAGATCCTAGTGTCATCTGTAAAGGATGATACAGTGCTATAGGTTGTGTTCTTGTCTATGTCCGATATGAGGATGAGAAAAAGTACTGGAGCAAGCACAGTACCCTGGGGGACTGCGCTCTTCACGGTTGATGGGCTGGATTTTATTTTGTTGACTTACACATTGGGTTCTGTTAGTCAGGAAATTGTAGATCCATCTGCCTATTTTTCCGGTAATTCCTTTTGAACGCATTTTATGTGCAACAACACCATGGTCACATTTATCAAAAGCTTTTGCGAAATCTGTGTAAATTACATCAGCGTTTTGTCTTCCATAGCATCTAATGCCATATCATAGTGGTCCAGCAACTGCGACAGGCAAGAGCGCCCTGTTCTGAAACCATGTTGTCCGGGGTTATGGAGATGCTGTGATTCAATGTATTTTGTGATCTTACTTCTTAGCACTCTCTCGAAATTTTTTATGATGTGCGATGTTAGTGCTATCGGTCTAATTTTTTGCCTCTGCCTTATTTCCTCCTTTATGGAGTGGTACTATCTCTGCTGTTTTTAGTATGTCAGGGATAACGCCAGCCAGTATCTAGGCTCTGTCTCCACAGAATGTGAAGGGTCTGCGATAGTGTTTTTTACAGTTCTTGATGAATATAGAATTCCAAGAATCCGGGCCTGGTTCAGAGTGCATAGGCATACTGTTTATGGCTTCTTCAAAATCCAGTGGGGATAGGGTGACATCTGATATATGATTTGATGTTGGTATCATATCCATGAAAAATTCATTTGGGTTATCAATCTTTAGTGTGTTTAGTGGCTCGCTGAAAATAGTCGCAAAGCTTCCTTAGTATTTCGCTAGGAATTTTAGGGAAAACCGTAGCATTTGTTACGGAGTAACACACATGATATGATTTAGTTTGGGGGCGGATGAGGGCGTTGATCCGGTGTATACACGATACGTTTTCCACCCGCTTGTATAAGGCCCACTATAAGTCATATTCCCGGCAGCGTGTCACGTGCCTTCTGCCCGATGCTCGATGATTCCTGTTTTTCCAACAGCTGATTATAAGGATCTCGAACCAAATCTGTTCTGTGTCATAGTTTTAGACATGCTTGTTTAACGGAATATGTGGACTACTGTTGTTGTTGTGGTGGTTGTTAAAGGATGTTTAGTGTCGTTCGTCTGGCAGGTTATATCGTGCGTCTGGCGGCAGGTTGTGTTGCTGGAGGGCGGCAGCAAGGTGTTTCGTACACGGCTGACATAGCATGTGGGTGTCAGTCGGGGAGCGGCGGCCGTCAGTAATGGGTCAATACTGTAATGCTCCTCGAGGGGAGAAAACATCACACGCTCTCACCCTTTCTGCGTTAAAAATTGCAACTGTTTTATCTAACCAGAATATGCCGTATGTTTCGATTTCTTGATGATTACGTTAATAAATGCGACGTGTTAACTATTTCATTCCTCATACAAGTTACATATGTTTCTAATCTTGTACTGTTATCCTCCTGTTGATTTGATTTGATTTGATTTGATTTGATTACCCTCCTGTTGCTGGTATCCTTCTGTTGCTATCATTTTCTTGTTATCCTCATGTTACGGTTATCCTGTTAATTGCTTATATCTTTTGATGATGTCCTCCCGTTTCTGTTAGCGTCACTGTTACTGTTTCACAGGCCCCCCACTGTGCCCTGGGGGACTGTGCTTTGTGTCCTAGTTTATGTCTTAAGAAGTTCTATAAGAAAGAAGCACCGTGCCCTGGGGGGACTGAGGTATAAGAAGCACTGTGCCCTGGGGGGCTGAGCTATAAGAAGCACCGTGCCCTGGGGGACTGAGCTATAAGAAGCACCGTGCCCTGGGGGACTGAGCTATAGGAAGCACTGTGCCCTGGGGGACTGAGCTATAGGAAGCACTGTGCCCTGGGGGACTGAGCTGTAAGAAGCACTGTGCCCTGGGGGACTGAGCTATAAGAAGCACTGTGCCCTGGGGGGCTGAGCTATAAGAAGCACTGTGCCCTGGGGGGCTTAGCTATAAGAAGCACTGTGCCCTGGGGGGCTGAGCTATAAGAAGCACCGTGCCTTGGGGGACAGGTATAAGAAGCACTGTGCCCTGGGGGACTGAGCTATAAGAAGCACTGTGCCCTGAGGGACTGAGCTATAAGAAGCACTGTGCCCTGGGGGACTGAGCTATAGGAAGCACTGTGCCCTGGGGGCTGAGCTATAAGAAGCACTGTGCCCTGGGGGACTGGGCTATAAGAAGCACTGTGCCCTGGGGGGGGCTGAGCTATAAGAAGCACCATGCCCTGGGGGACTGAGCTATAGGAAGCACTGTGCCCTGGGGGACTGAGCTATAAGAAGCACTGTGCCCTGGGGGGGCTGAGCTATAAGAAGCACTGTGCCCTTGGGAACTGAGCTATAAGAAGCACTGTACCCTGGGGGGCTGAGCTATAAGAAGCACTGTGCCCTGGGGGTCTGGGCTATAAGAAGCACTGTGCCCTGGGGGACTGAGCTATAAGAAGCACTGTGCCCTGGGTGACTAAACTATAAGAAGCACTGTGCCCTGGGGGGGCTGAGCTATAAGAAGCACCATGCCCTGGGGGACTGAGCTATAGGAAGCACTGTGCCCTGGGGGACTGAGCTATAAGAAGCACTGTGCCCTGGGGGGCTGAGCTATAAGAAGCACTGTGCCCTTGGGAACTGAGCTATAAGAAGCACTGTGCCCTGGGGGACTGAGCTATAAGAAGCACTGTTCCCTGGGGGACTGGGCTATAAGAAGCACTGTGCCCTGGGGGACTGAGCTATAGGAAGCACTGTGCCCTGGGGGCTGAGCTATAAGAAGCACTGTGCCCTGGGGGACTGGGCTATAAGAAGCACTGTGCCCTGGGGGGGGGGCTGAGCTATAAGAAGCACCATGCCCTGGGGGACTGAGCTATAGGAAGCACTGTGCCCTGGGGGACTGAGCTATAAGAAGCACTGTGCCCTGGGGGGCTGAGCTATAAGAAGCACTGTGCCCTTGGGAACTGAGCTATAAGAAGCACTGTGCCCTGGGGGACTGGGCTATAAGAAGCACTGTGCCCTGAGGGACTGGGCTATAAGAAGCACTGTGCCCTGGGGGACTGAGCTATAAGAAGCACTGTGCCCTGGGAGGACGGAACTTTTCATGACATAATACGATTTTGAATGACCATTACAATTCGGTTTTGTTATTGAAATTAAAGATCCGTCTTCCTACTTAGCCATAAATTCCTTTTGTGTTGAGTATTGCAACACTGTGGTTACCTTTGTCAAACGGTTTAGCAAAAGTGTGTGCATAATGCAATAGCATTTTGCATGTCATCCCTGTTCCGAACCCGTGTTGTCCTGTGAGCTAAGACCATGTCATGGTGGTCTTGTGAGGGGCAGGGGTCACCTCTTATGAACCCGTGTTGCCAGGAACCAACCTCAAGGTAAGATGTAGCATAGGTCTTGCTTCATGCAGGTCGGCGTTCAATCTCCGACCGTCCAAGTGGTTTGGGCACCATCCCTTCCCCCCATCCTATCCCAAATCCTTGTCCTGATCCCTTCCAAGTGCTATATAGTCGTAATGGCTTGGCGCTTTCCACCTGATAGTTCCCTTGTAAACAGTCCTGTTCGGTGTACAACTTGCTGAAAACATTCATATGGGCATATGACTCACTGAAAACTTTCCCGTGGGTGTATGACTCGCTGAAAACATTCCTGTGGGCGTATGACTCATTAAATTATCCTGTGGTCGAATGACTCGCTGAAAACATTCCTGTGGGCGTATGACTCACTGAAAATGTTTCTGTGGTCGAATGACTCGCAATAAAAATTTCTGTGGGCAACGTTTCAGTTCCTTACATTGTCTTATCCTCCTAATTTTGTGATAAAAGTTGTGCCAATGTCTGTCTTACTGCTCTAATGGTAAAATGTCTTACTGCTCTAATGGTAAACTGTCTTCCTCCTCGAATGGTAAACCATCTTACTGCTCTAATAGTAAACTGTCTATCTTACTGCTCAAATATATACTATCTTACTGTCCCAAAGGTAAACTGTTTAAATGGTAAACTCTTACTGCTCTAATATACTGTAATATGTCTCTTACTGCTCTAATAGTAAACTGTCCTACTGCTCTAATGGTAAACTGCACCTTGTTTTACCAACATATCACATTTCAGATTATGAACTAAATGTTATTGTAAAAAAATTTTTTTTTTATTTAGACTGATTTTTAAATCACTGATAAACATAGTTTCTAAAGAAAAATATATGGTACTATATATCTTGAATATACAGTATGTAATTATAGATATTACATGTTGTGTTACTATTATGACTTTTTCTTATGAAATAATTAACTGAAAATTTGTTTAAATTAGCTCAACTACCCACCTTGAGGTTACCTTGAGGTGCTTCTGGGGCTTAGCGTCCCTGCGGCCCGGACGTCGACCAGGCCTCCTGGTTGCTGGACTGATCAACCAGGCTGTTGGACGCGGCTGCTCGCAGCCTGACGTATGAGTCACAGCCTGGTTGATCAGGTATACTTTGGAGGTGCTTATCCAATTCTCTCTTGAGCACTGTGAGGGGTCTGCCAGTTATGCCCCTTGTGTGTAGTGGAAGCGTGTTGAACAGTCTCGGGCCTCTGATGTTGATAGAGTTCTCTCAGAGTACCTGTTGCACCTCTTCTTTTCAACGGGGGTATTCTGCACATCCTGCCATGTCTTCTGGTCTCATGTGATGTTATTTCTGTATGCAGGTTTGGGACCAGCCCCTCAATTATTTTCCACGTGTAAATTAATATGTATCTCTCCCGCCTGCGCTCAAGGGAGTACAGATTTAGGCTCTTTAGTCGGTCCCAGTAATTTAGATGTTTTACTGAGTGGATTCTAGCAGTAAAGGATCTCTGCACGCTCTCCAGGTCAGCAATTTCTCTAGCTTTGAAAGGGGCTGTCATTGTGCAGCAGTACTCCACTCTAGAGAGCACAGGCATTTTGAAAAGTATCATCATCGGTATCTATCTTTTTTGTTAGGGGTATGCGGCTTGAACATATTTCTAGTGCTACTGAGCTTATTTTTTTCCAGGCACTGGTTCAGGTTTGCATTTTCTAGCTGTTCTTCCTAGTTTATTTCTGTGAAGTCCTGGTTTATTTGCTCCCAGTTTATCTGTTTATTATTGAAGTTGAATTTGCTGAAATCTCCTTCACTGGGAATCTGGACTGGTTTTGAAGGTTTATTCCCCATGGTTGTCAGAACTTCAACTAAGTTGTGATCTGAGTAACAGGTATTTGTAATCATTGTTCCCAATCAATTCATCATTATTAGTGAAAATGAGGTCCAGCGTGTTCTCCTTCCTAGTTGGTTCTACTATTTGCTGGTTTAAGGCAAACCTGTCGCACATCCGTAGCAGGTCATTTGCATGTGCCTGTTCATTTAGGCTACTTCCTATTACTCGTTCTGATATTACTGTATTAGCCAGGTGCTTCCATTTCAGGTGCCGTAGGTTGAAGTCCCCAAGCAGAATGATGTTCGGAGCTGGATTTGTGAGGTTTTCCAAGCAGTGTTCTATTTTCATTAGTTGGTCTTTAAACTGCTGAGGGTTTGCCTCTGGTGACTTAAATACAAGGACGATAACTACATTTAGGATCTCTATTTTGATTATCAGCACTTCCACCATATCATTTGAGGTGTTTAGCAGCTCAGTACAGATGAGTGTGTCTTTGATGTAGAGGCTGACCCCACCCTGAAGCCGGTGTTTCCTATCACATCTGAAAAGATTGTACCCACAAGGTAGGTAGGTAAGTAACCATATTATGAATACATCATTTGGATTTGATTTTAAGTTTGTAAGCATTTCTGCGAGTGGTATGACTAAACATATTTGTAGCTGACTCGGTGTAAATGTCATTCTCTCTGACTCGGTGTAAATGTTGTATGGCTCTCTGTAAACATTTCTGTGGTCATATAGCTGAAGGTTTCTGTGGGTGTGTGACTCGGTGTAAATGTTTCACTTGTCATATGATTCGCTATAAATGTTTTTGTGGCCGTATGACTGAACATTTGTTTGGGTGTATGACTAATGTTGGACTATTTTATCACTGCAGAGTCTGTGAACTCGAGTACAAAGATGGATCCGCAGAAGGAAGGCGAGGATGAGAAGGTCCCGGGTTGGCCTGACGAACCTGAGACCGATCCTCTGGCTGACCCGCTGGCCCTTGACGACCCGGAACGGGAAAAGCCAGAGGCCGTGCAACATGATCAGGACAGCAACAGCAGCAGCAGCAGCAGTAGCAGCAACAGTAGTGATGGGGACCACATGCCGCACATGGACGACAAACCAGACACACATCCACAAACAGAAGTGATCGAACAGGAAATGATTACTGTTGATGATGTGAGGTTCAGTGAAAACTCGTGTGACTCTGGGAAAGAGGATGGGGAGGTAGTCAAGGATGTAAGTGGTGATGTAGGACACACACAGGAACTACAGGAGAGTGAGTGTGCTGACTTTGGTGAGTGTGATACTGGTGTCGAAAGTGTAAGAACTCCCCCACCCAATTCTCTGCATATAGAAAGTAGTAGTGAAGATAGAAATGAAAGCACTAGTGCGTTTAGTCGTCCGGGCAGCAAGGCAGAAAGTTGTGACAGAAATAGTGAGGGTGCGAGCCCGGCAAGAGTTGATGAGAACATGGACTGTGATGCTGGAAATGCTGCTGCTGAAAATGCTGCTCTTAGTAGCATCGGGGACAACATCAGCATCAGCAGTCCAAAGATTGAGAGCAGGCAGGGTAATAGCAAAGAGGGAGGCACTCGGAACGATAGCCTTGACGAGATGGACTCAGACAAAGAACAACAAGCAGGAGGTAGTGATGGAGGTGACGAGGACGATGATAACAAAATAAGGAGACTAAGAGCCAAAAGACGACACGTTAGTGGAAATACCGATGTTATCGCACCGGCTCCGAAAGTCAAAAGGAAATGTCGGAAAAATATATCGGAAGACGAGAAAGACAGTGAAAGAGATAGAGATAGTGAGAGAAGAAAGAGAGACGAATCTAAATCATCAGATGATGAAGGTGACGACTCTGATTCTGATGAGGACTCCAGACGCCGGAAGCTCAGAAGGCGAAGCGGCGCCGTATCTGGACTAAGTGCTAAACCCAAAGTGAAAAACTTGCGCCGAAACATCCGAGATATTATTAGTGACGACAAGCTGGAAGACGACACCCTGGTGGCGCAGAAGGAAGAACAACTCCGTCTTCAGCGACTCCAGGAGAAGAGAGTTGCTCTCAGAGAATACTTGGAGCAGCAACAGGTAAGGTAGATTATGTTTACGTTATTATAACAGTCAACAGGTAAGACAAACTGTGTTCATGTTGTTATAAGTTACACTATTTATATAGTGGCACCTCCCTTATATGGACCATTCCATAATGGATACCTCTAAAAACAGTACAAATTCTGGATTTCATGCAAATCTGGGTTAGGTTCGGAACGATGGACTCCAGACTTTGGGGATGAACCTCTACTGGACAACTGTAGGGAGAAGATAGTTATGGTTTGCCAAGTGTGACTCCTGCCTCCCTTCCCATCCTCCCTGCCTTCATAACCATCGTTCCTGCAATCCTGTGCATCCTCCCTACCCATTCTAAAGTTTAGGGTAGTTTAGTCCTACCCAAGGACTAAAAACAAAACAAAACAAAAAGTGCCCTTCCTAATGGCCTCCTCACAGAGACATATGCAGTATTTGGAGCTTTCACCAAAACCCATGCCACCTACTTTGTGTAGCTTCCGGGGATCAACAGCCCTGCGACCCTGTCTCCAACCAGGCCTTGCAGTTGGTCGTCTAGTCAACAAGTCTGTTGGATGTGGCTGCTCGCAGCTTGATCTTTGAATCACAACCTGGTTGATCAGGTATTCTTTGGAGGTGCTTGTCGAATCTTCTCTTGAACACTGTGAGAGGCCGGCCAGTTATGTTTCTTACGTGTAGCGGGAGTGTTGAAATGTCTTGGGGCCTTGATGTTGATAGAGTTCTCCCTCAGCTTACCTATTGCACTTCTGCTTTTCAATGGGAGTATTTTGCACATCCTGCCATGCCTACTGGTCTCATGTGATGTAATTTCTGTGTTCAGATTTGGAACTAGTCCCTCTAATATCCTCCACATGTAGATATTATGCATCTCTCCTGCCTGCGCTCAAGAGAATACGGATTTAGGCATTTTAGGTGGTCCTAATAATTAAGATGACTTAAGAGTGGATTCTAGCAGTAAAGGATCTTTGCACGCTTTCTAAGTCTTCAATTTTTCCGGCTCTGAATGAGGCTGTTAGTGCAATAATCCACCCTAGTGAGCATTAGTGTCTTAAAAAGTATCATCATTGGTATGGCATCCATTGTTTGGAAGATTCTTATTATCCAACCTGTCATTTTTTTTTTTTGGTCGTAACAGATACTTTATGGCATTCCTGTGCGCAGGAAATAAATTCTCTGGAAATTTTTTTTTTGTTTTTAAAAATGTTAAATACCCTTCCCTGATCACAGATATGTAAAAAAAAAAAAAAAAAAAAAAAAAAAAAAAAAAAAAAAAAAAAATAGAAATTATACTTTCTTTGGCCCGCAGCGGGGTCCGGAAAATGGTGTGTGACGTCACTATTTGATGATCGTCTGTGACATAGACTCCTGGAGCCAGTCACCCGCCAGCTTCAACATGCGCGAGTTGCCACAAATATTTTTTTGTTAATTTTTTGCGTACATTTCCAAATACATTTGTTTTGTTTATTATACATCACTTTTGTTTAAAAGAGCAGTAGTCTTTTTTTTTTTTTTTTTTGTAGGGACGCGAGTCTTATTTTCCTCGGCGTCACCCCTTTTATATAGGAACCATCGGAAATGCATCCGAGGTGCTGGGTGGCCCGTCGCCTCCTCGTTGATGGAGAGAGGCGACCACAGTGTTTTTGTTCAGCCTTCCCATGACATGGAAGAAAGCCAATCCTATGTATAATGAACATGTACACTATATTATGGCAGTAGAACATCCATACTGTCCCAAGACACTGTGTTATGTGTGTCTCAAATGTGTCCAAATATATTGCTCATATATCCAATGTTTCATGTTCACTTGTATATATTTACAACATATTTACACACTATACAGTATCATGCACTATATACATTCACCATCAACACACTCAGAGCTCTGCGAGTGTGAGCTGCCGCACCCAGCCAGCTCTGCCTCACTCCTCCAACACCTAGCTTACTCCTTACACCATACTCCCCAACATTCCTCCTCTGACCATACTGTTATTGTTTTTATTACACTATTTACAGATGTTATGTATACGTATCTACATGTTTTATTCACCATAATTATGCAAGTAAGCCGGTATTGTGTCCAAACAGCACAGTGGCCACCATACACTGCATGAGAAATCACACAGCAGCCAGCAGACGACGCTACGATTACGACACCACCTCCCTCACCAAACTGGCTCCTCCCAACATACTCCTGTTGCTGTTATTACACTATATACACACATTGTATATACCCATGTACATGTGTGTGTTCACCATAGCAAACCACTAAGCTATCATGGTGAGCAAAACAAGAGTGGCTGCCACTCAGTGACGCTACCTGGATTCCCTCCCTCCCCTCCACCAAAATTCCTCCTACCACAATACAGCGCACATATGTACATGGGTATATGCACACATTGTATACAGTGTATACCTATGTACATATGTGTTCACCATAGCGGAACACTAAGCTAGTATAGTGAGCAAAACAAGAATGGCTGCCACCTTACCTTGAGGTGATTTCGAGGCTTAGCGACCCCACGGCCCGGTCGTCGACCAGGCCTCCTTGTTGCTGGACTGGTCAACCAGGCTGTTGGACGCTGCTGCTCACAACCTAACGTATGAGTCACAGCCTGGTTGATCAGGTATCCTTTGGAGGTGCTTATCCAGTTCTCTCTTGAACACTGTGAGGGGTCGGCCAGTTATGTCCCCTTATGTGTAGTGGAAACATGTTGAACAGTCTCGGGCCTCTGATGTTGATAGAGTTCTCTCTCAGAATACCTGTTGCACCTTTGCTTTTCAATGGGGGTATTCTGCACATACTGCCATTCCTTCTGGTCTCATGTGATGTTATTTCTGTGAGCAGGTTTGGGGCCAGCCCCCTCTACTATTTTCCATGTGTAAATTATTATGTATCTCTCCCGCCTGCGCTCAAGAGAATACAGATTTAGGCTCTTTAGTCGGTCCCAATAGTTTAGATGTTTTACTGAGTGGATTCTAGCAGTAAAGGATCTCTGTACGCTCTTCAGGTCTGCAATTTTTCTAGCTTTGAAAGAGGGCTGTCATTGTGCAGCAGTATTTCACTCTAGAGAGCACTAGCATCTTGAAAAGTATAATCATTGGCTACTTTATTGTGTTCTTTAAATGTAAGGTCTTCCGACATGAGTAATGTACACCCAAATCCTTTACATTGCCTTTTCGTTCTATGTTATGATTTGACTGCATTTTGTACGTGGTTTCTGTTTTTATATTTTCATTTTTTCCGTAGCGCATGAGCTGGAACTTATCTTCGTTAAACACCATATTATTTTCTGTAGCCCTCACTGTAGCACAGTGCTCTCATTTTTTGAGGAATGGTTGAAATTTGTATAGTGTGTTGATGAGTATTTGGTCACAGGTTGAGCGTCTTGTAGCGGAAGTGAGCGCTAACCTGGAAGCTGGCGCAGAAGTTCAAGTCTCCAGCAGAGCTCCGTCTGATGATGACATTGTCTGCCTCTCATCGGAAGAGGATGCTCCGAGGATCAAGGTCGAGATGGATCAAGGTAAATAATCATTTAGTCATACAGTGTACAGTATTTATATAGTACAGTATACAGTACAAGTATTTATACAGTGGACATGGTAAAGTAGTGACACGGTAGACATTTTATTTTTTAATAAAGCCACTACAGAATTAATGAGTGATAGGGACACTCGTATCACTTTGTTGTGTACATTATACCACTTGGTGTGTGTGTTGTGTACACTATACCACACTTGGTGTGTGTTGTGTACACTATACCACACTTGGTATGCTGCTCACATACAGTATGCTGTATACATTATGCTGCTATTGAAATATATGCAGTACTACCCCACACTAGTTATAATGTTCCCATTCAGTATGTTGTGTATACAGCATAACAGTTGTGGTATACTCTACTCACTATATTACCCACACTCGGTGCAGTATATATATATTTGCACCTGATACCCTAACACTCGGTAGATATCAACTTATACTGCGACTCAATAGACTGCACTGATTGTGTGGGGCTTTTTTTTGTGTGTGTGTGTGTGTGTGTAATTACCTAAGTGTAGTTACAGGATGAGAGCTACGCTCGTGGTGTCTCGTCTTCCCAGCACTCTTTGTCATATAACGCTTTGAAACTACTGACAGTCTTGGCCTCCACCACCTTCTCACCTAACTTGTTCCAACCGTCTACCACTCTGTTTGCGAAAGTGAATTTTCTTATATTTCTTCGGCATCTGTGTTTAACTAGTTTAAATCTATGACCGCTTGTTCTTGAAGATCCAGGTCTCGGGAAATCTTCCCTATCGATTTTATCAATTCCGGTTACTATTTTGTACATAGTGATCATATCGCCTCTTTTTCTTTTGTCTTCTAGTTTTGGCATATTTAATGCCTCTAACCTCTCCTCGTAGCTCTTGCCCTTCAGTTCTGGAAGCCACTTAGTAGGATGTCTTTGCACCTTTTCCCGTTTGTTGATGTGCTTCTTAAGATATGGACTCCACACAACCGCTGCATATTCTAGCTTTGGCCTAACAAAAGTCGTGAACAATTTCTTTAGTATATCGCCATCCATGTATTTAAAAGCAACTCTGAAGTTAGAAAGCGTGGCATAGGCTCCTCGCACAATGTTCTTTATGTGGTCCTCAGGTGATAGTTTTCTATCTAGAACCACCCCTAGATCTCTTTCTTTATCAGAATTCTTTAAAGATTTCTCACATAATATATAGGTTGCGTGGGGTCTATGGTCTCCTATTCCACATTCCATAACATGACATTTATTATCATTAAATTCCATTTGCTAAGTGGTGCTCCATACACTTATTTTGTCTAGGTTATTTTGAAGGGCATGACAATCATCTAAGTTTCTTATCCTTCCTATTATCTTAGCATCATCAGCAGTCATGTTCATATAATTCTGTATACCGTCTGGTAGATCATTTATGTAGACATGAACATCACCGGCGCAAGAACTGAACCCTGTGGTACTCCACTTGTGACGTTTCTCCAGTCCGATACATTTTCTCTGATTACTGCCCTCATTTTTCTACCAGTCCGAAAATTTTTCATCCATGCTACACGTTTACCTGTCACCCCTCCAATATTTTCCAGTTTCCAGAACAACCTCTTATATGGAACTCTGTCGAAAGCCTTTTTTTAGGTCCAAATAGATGCAGTCAACCCAAACATATCTTTCCTGTAAGATCTCTGTGGCTCGATCATAGAAACTCAGTAAATTCGATACACAGGATCTTCCAGATTGAAAACCATACTGTCTGTCTGATATTATATAATTTCTCTCCAGGTGTTCTACCCATTTAGTTTTTATTATTTTTTCCAATATTTTGACTATTACACTTGTCAATGATACAGGTCTCTAATTGAGGGGGGTCTTCATTGCTGCCACTTTTGTAGATTGGAACTATGTTAGCCTTTTTCCACACGTCTGCTACGACTCCTGTACACAGGTATGCCTGAAAGATCAGGTGAAGTGGATGCTGAGCTCAGATGCACATTCTCTCAGAAACCATGGTGAAACTCCATCCGGTCCAACTGCTTTGTTCTTACTTAGCTCCTTTAGCATATTTTCCACTTTATCTCTAGACACCTCTATGTGCTCTATGTTGTTCTCTGGAATTCTTATTGTCTGGTTCTCTGAAGAGCTCGTTTTGTACAAACACACTTTGAAACGTTTCGTTTAAAGTTTCACACATATCATTTTCATTTTCCGTGAATGTTTCCCATTTTCAACCTCTGGATATTATCTTTACCTGCAATTTGTTGTTTATGAATTTGTAGAATAGGCCTGGTTCTGTTTTACATTTATCCACTATCTCTTTCAAAATTTCTTTCTGCCTCTCCTTACTGCCGTATAGTTATTTCTCGCATCTTTATATTGCTGGTATTTTGGGGGTTTGGCCTCTAATATTGATTCCATTTTTGTGTCTTTTGGTCTCTGGCCCTCTTGCAATTTCTGTTGAACCAATCCTGTTTTCTGGCCCTGCATCTCTGTTTTAGTATGAATGTTTGTGTTCCTTCATCGTATACGTTGCAAAATTTAGCATACATTTAATTTACTTCCCTACCTAGCAACAAGTCTGTCCAATTACACTCATTAAATTTTTTTCGAAATTCCCCATAGTGACCTCTCTTGAAATCGAATTTATCAACTGTTTCAATGTCCCCATTTTCTTCTAGATGGTATCTTGAAGCATATTTAATGTCTAACAGTACGTGATCACTCTTTCCCAAGGGAGGAAGGTACCGGATGTCAAATATCTCTTCTTCTTTCCTGGTGAATAGTAGATCCAGTACTGATAGTACATCTCCTTCCCTCATTCTTGTGGCCTGCTTTGTGTTGATACAAGAATGTCTCCAGAATGAGGTTCACAAATCTGCATGTCCAAAAGTCCTTCGTTCTTGCTTTATAGGCCTCCCAGTCTATTGCTTTAAAGTTGAAGTCCTTCAGTATCAACTGTCGTGATTTATCTTTATCTGCTTGTATTATAATTTCTCTCACGATCATTATGAGGCCCTCTCGTTTGTCATCCAGTTCTTCCTTTGTCCATGTGTTGCTTGCTGGTGGGCTGTAGGCATTTAAAATTATCAACTTATCATCCTGAGGCCAGACCGGCAATGCCATTATGTCAATATCTCGAGGGTTTTCAAATATTAACTCTCTTACCTTCAGGTGTTCTTTCACCAGCACAACCACTCCTCCTCCCTTCCTAGTTTTCCCTGTCACGTCTCCAAACTGAATAGCCCCTTGGGAATACGACTTCATTTAATATATTTCCTTCGAGTTTCGTCTCTGATAAGGCGACAATATCTGGGACGAATTATATCTTGCAACTCCAAAAGTTTTTGACCTCACTCCATCTATGTCGGTATATACAATTTTCAGGAACATGTTCCCTTTTCCTTTGCTCTTTACTTCCCCTTCCACTGATGATTTTGTTGCCTTGTTTTTATGTACCATTTCACAAGCTTTCCAGTCCCTGATACTTTGTAGAAAATTTTTTCTCTATTCTTCATTTCTATCCCCATTTAGATGTTTTTGCTTGAATTAGGTTCATTTTAAGCTTTTCTCTGTCTTCTTTTGAGAGGTCTTGTCTTATTGACCAAAGTTTGCCATCCTTGTCTCATTGCAATTTTCTTGTATTCCGAAGAACTTATGTCACATACTTCACTCCATTAAACGTCACCCTTAAGGGGCGGTGTCTTGGCTTTCTCATATTTTCCTATCCTCCTAAAATCACTTGACATGCTCCTTTGAATTTTGGCCTTCTCCTAAACCTACTATTTTCTCTATAATTTTCATTTCTTCTGCCGCTCGGTCCACCCTAGATGAACTTTCCTTCTCTAAACATCCAAAAATTATTATGGACTTACTTATATCTGCAGTGTTTTTTACCAGTTTACTGTTGGTTACCAGTTCTTTCCTAATTGCTTGCCTAAGATCAGCTTCTTGTTTATCATTTCTGGTTTTGACTTCCGAACACACTTCCTTAATTGTCCCTCTCTTTTACAACTTGTGCATATGTCTCTTTTATTTCTACCTTGTACTTTTCTAGTTCTTTATTAACCTCCTCTATTTGAGTTGCCAGTGAAGATTCTCGTTGCATATCCTTGTCTAACTCTGTTAGCCCTCAGGGTCCCTTAGAGTTGTTCACCATATGAGTTATTTATTAACAATTTTCTTGTTAATTTCTTCAAATTCCCTACTCTTCACTTTCCATGTCTAATTATCCTTCACTAGTTCTTTGATGTGTTCCTCCTGCATCCTTACCTTATCAGTCAAGCTGTTGATTTCCTTACCTTGCTGGAAAATACTTCATTTAAATTACAAAACTCAATCTTGAGACCTTCATATTCTTGTTCTAATTTAATAATCTTTTCTTTATAATACTTTAGCATGTCCTCAATAATCACTAACCTGCCAAGAAAACCACCTTTCATTACATCTTGCTGTGAGAAACCTGCAAAATATTCCTTTGTTATTGTGCTGTCCTCCCCTGTGGTAGTGGTGGTGGCTATCTTTATTGTTATTCTGCTGTTTTGAAAAATCAACTTTTCTAGCCAAGATTTTTCATTCATTAACACTTATTTCTTATCTCTTAGTTTATTTTCAAATTCCCTACACCTTCATGTATTCTGGGACTCCCCTTGCAACCTTCACCCTACTCCCAACACTTTGATAATTTGAATGATCCTGGAGCCTGCAGCAGAGTGACTCTTCAGTGTGATGATGCTCACTCTTCATGAATGTGCTAAGTGCTGAGGGACGTGTTCCTGTGGTGTGACTAGTAATAACCATATTTTCTATACATTAAAGTTTGGAATTAAAAGAATGGTGCTTATATTAATATCTCCTGTGTGATGACGTACAGAATGCCTGGCTGGAAGTCTTTAACCACTGCACTGTGCAAAACACCTTTAGGCACTCTGCGAGTTGTGCTATTTTTGTTTAATTAGGCTATATTTTAATGTTTTTTAATGTGTTCATTATTCTTTGTATGTTTGAAATGGAAATATTTGAGTTTGGAAAAATTTTGACATTAACTTTACCTGAATATTTATTAAAATGTCAAAAATATGTCCTTAGCAATTGCACTAAGAATGAGTCAGTTGTACTATCTGAGTCTTTCCCGATACCAGGTGCGCAGTGCAGTGGTTAAGGCAGAAGTCCTTAACCTTTATTTATGATAACATTTCCCCCCCCCCCCTCTAGATTACCCAATATGTCCTGATGTCTACTTTTCCACACTAAATATCGTCATCACCAGTACTATCAGGTATACATAGTGTATAACTGTTGAAACCGAGGATCAACATCCCAGTGGCCCAGTCTCTGACCAGGCCTTCTAGTTTTTGGTCTTGCCAACCAATTTGATGACTTGAAAAGATGTTAATAGCTTGGTTTTATTTTATGTATTGAAAGCTTGGAACACTGCAGCTTCAGTCTATATTGAAAATGATACTGTAGGTAATTTTAATATAACAACTTTCCTTCTCTGGTGTGTTTGGGGTTCCTCCCTGTGGTGGGTCATCAGCGTGGATCATCTCTGGATGTTCATCCCCTCCTTCCTGTGAGGCCAACCTACCGGGGTGGTGACCTTATCTTGGCCTGTTGGGCCATTGGTTGCAGGTGTTCTTTGGCTGTTGGTGTTCACTAGAGGTTCTTGGGTCTTTCTTTATGGGTTCTTGGTTGGGGGTGTTATTTGGCTATTGGGGGTTCACTGGAGGTTTATGGGTCTTCTTTCCTCTGTTGGGTCCTTTGCTGGGGGCATATTTTGGTCATTATGGGGCACTGGAGGTTTGTGTGCCTATTTACACGGCAGTGCCTTCATCATGTGCTGTAGCCTGGTGGTTAGAGTACAGTTGGTGTTTGTTCCTCTGGCACATGGCTTTAGTGCCGGTGGTACCCACTTGGTTTTTCCTTTGGGCTCTGAGAATCCCTCGCTGGGTCTCTGTCGCGGTTTTTATGCAATGGCTCGTTGAGCCCGAACTTGCTGTTTGCAAGTTTAAAGGCTGTTCATCGTCTCTGCTACCTGGCAGTGATAATTTTTTCTTGCCTCTTAGTTGACAACTCTATTGACCAACCAGGTATCAACCAGGTTGGTCATCTGGTCAACCAGGCTGTTGGATGTGGCTGCTTGCAGCCTGACATATGAATCACACCCTGGATGATCAGGTATTCATTGGAGGTGTTTGTTGAGGTTAGTTATGCTACTTACATGTAGCGGGAGCCTTCTCCTTGAGAAGGCACCTTCTTGTCTCAAGTGGTGTGCGAGAACCTCATCTCTGCCCTGGGTCACTCAGTGGCAGGCTTCTGCGGTTGAGGCAACCTGTCCTGTAGCAAATTATGTCTGAATTTGGCCGTTTGCCTGTATGGCCGAAAATAGACATAGAAATTTGAATGTGAAAAAAAATTGAAAATAAATTTTGGATTTTTTTTTTTTTCAAAACCGTAAGTTAAGAGTCCTCTGGTAGTTTAGAGGGTAGGAAATTCTCCTAACGTTCACGGGGTTGCCATAGTCTGTGCTACTTGGAACTTTTATTCCAGGTAGCGAATCTTTAACAACAACAATCCTAAAGTTTCAAAATGAAATGAAAACTGTCAACTGAAAGTTTCCTCTCCTAACCTTACGGAGTAAGCAGACAACTCAAACAGAAAACAGGACAGTACATCACTTTTGTGAGCCGATTTCATTTCTAATTACGTCCATTTTTGGCCATAGCGCGCATACAAGCGAAAAGTGACGTTATTTTTAACAAGACGGGTTGGTTAAGGAGCAGTCCAAGGAGTTTTCTTGGATGCCTTTGGGCCCTACCTGGTTCTTGGTTCCCTCCGTGGAGGGTCTCATGGTGCAAGAGGATCATTCTTCTTATCCCTGTTCCATGTATGGATTGGATTGCTCGGCTACTCCCCGTCTGGTTTCTTTTCGGGTCCTGTTAGGTGACTTGGATTTTACAACCGTGGACATTTTCAAGAGGAAACTAGATTTATTCCTCCAAGGAGTGCCGGACCAACCGGGCTGTGGTGGGTATGTGGGCCTGCGGGCCGCTCCAAGCAACAGCCTGGTGGACCAAACTCTCACAAGTCGAGCCTGGCCTCGGGCCGGGCTTGGGGAGTAGAAGAACTCCCAGAACCCCATCAACCAGGTATCAACCAGGTAACCAGGTATCTTTTTCCAGACGTTTCCATCCTATCGTGCTGTGCCTTCTGTGGTTATAATGGACTGTGTCACTTTTAAGTTTGGGTCCATCTCCACTTATTGACTGCAGTTTGAGGTCTCGGCGTATCCTGGCTGGCAGACAACCCTCTCCTTTCCTTGTTGTCTTGGCAGGGGTTCTGTTGTTCCTGCATGCTTGACTGGCAGGAGGTGAGCTCTAATCTTGTAGGTGATTCTGAGCAGGGCTCAGTTTGCTCTGCTTGAGTTGTGGTTGATTGCCCTGGTACTTTCCCAGGATGTAGGCAAGTGGTAACTATGTGCAGTTGTCTAAGCTTTCCAAGGCTCATATTGCAGATGACCACGGCACTCACACTTGGCTGTGGTCTTGCATGTCTCAGTCTGTGGGGGCATTTGCCAAGCATCTCCAGGAGGACGTGGCATCGTTAAAGTCTGCTCCAGGTGCAAAGGCCATGAAGCTTGAGGTTCAGGCCTTAGTGGCCGTGCTCAAGATCCTAGCCCCCTCTTCTTCGGGAGGTGGTGCCAGCATTTTATTTATCCTGCCCCATATGTCTGCGGGGGATGTTGTTTATATTCAGCGTACTCGCCAAGTTGTACTCGCCCAGTTGTGCTTGCGGGGGTTGAGCTTTGGCTCTTTGGTCCCACCTCCTAACTATCAAATCTACTGGTGTACAGATTCCTTAGCTTATTGAGCTCTATCATATCTATATTTGAAACTGTGTATGGAGTCTCTCTCCACCACATCATTTCCTAATACGTTGCATATATTAACTACTCTGACACTGAAAAAATTCTTTCTCTTGTCTCTGTGACTCATTTGGGTGCTCACCTTCCACCTGTGTCCTCTTCTGCGACTACCACCCATGTTAAATAATCTGCCCTTATCTACCCTGTTAATTTCCCCTGAGAATTTTGTATGTGGTGATCATGTCTTCCAGTGATGTAAGGTCGTGTTCTCCTACATGTGTGGCTGCCTCACAATTTTTGGCTCTCTTTTCTGAGGATGTGGTTGCTCAGATTTTTTCGGCAGTGGCTTTTCCATCCATCAATTTATCAAGTGTTGTTTGCTAAGGTTTCTGTCCTCTTCTGGAGGCGGTCTGATCAAGTGGGGACCGTGTCTGTTGTTGGTCAAGGTAGGTCCTCAAGTGGTTCAGGTTACTAGGCACTACATGAGGAGGCTTCCTCCTCTGCTCAACATGAGTCATGCATCATGGAGGCCTGCTGTCTCTTGTGCTTGCCTTTGCATGGTTCATCCCTCTGTTGCTGTCATGGGGTGAGCATCTGGCACGTTTTACTGACTCCTGGTCCCATGATTTGTGTGCATTTCAAGGTGGGTTTCTATTTTCTTTGGTGGAGGTGGTCTTTCCCTCCCCTGTATTTGGAGTTCAGTTTGTTAGGTTAGTAGTTCTTCCCTGCGCAATGTCTGGTCACTGTGGATTAGTTGACCTCAAGTGTAGTCGATCTGATCTTGTCCCATTGGTAGGTGTCCCGAAGCAGGATTGAATGGCCCTACGGTACATCCTCGATCTTTTAGGTCTAAAGGACTTCATCCCCTGCCTGACCTTCTGCATGACCACTTTGGCCAAGGTTCACCCGTTATTGCAGGCTGGAGCTTGGATGGTGTCCCTGCACCTCAAGGACATGTATTGGCATGTCCCTCTCTATGCAGGATTCAGGGACTGCTTAGGAATTGTCATGGGGCTTTGTGCTTAGAGCTTAAGGGTTCTCCCTTTTAGCTTGAACCTGCCTCCATAGATGTTACCCAGGCTAGCCTGGGTTGCTGTCGCCCGGCTGCATTTGTTAGGGGTTCTTGTGTTGGTCTACCTCAATGACTGGCTGGTGTGAACCCCCAGTCAGTTAAGTCAGAGCTACTCAAGGGTTACTTCTATAGGCTGGGCTACTCCTGGAACTGGGTTGCTTCTGGACTATGGCAGGGCTACTCCAGGGCTATTCCTGGACCACACCAGGGCTACTCTTGTAAATGATACATTAAACACACTGAGGTAAAATGGTGTGACAACCTTTGTAGGATTGGTGTGATAGGAGATATAACAATCTCCAATAACAAGATAACACCAATCCAACCTTTGTTGGATTGGTGTGACAACCTATTATGTGCCAGTTGAGTATGGTTTGCGATGCTGCTCTTGTGGCCATATGAGGGGGATATGAGGCAAAGTGTATTTTATCCTGTTGGACCATAAAGCTCTATCCCCTTCCTGTTGACTCAGTGGTTGGGAGTAGAGCCATGATGGTAGACTGGTAAACCAAAGGCTAGACAAATAATGTGTTTATGCAGCTTGTGCGACTGAGACATTATGGTACTAGAGTAGTCAGTCATCAATTTATAGTTATGTTTGTCCCTACCGTTAGTGGTTAGCAAGTGAAATAACTTCTTGGCAAAGATTTGGCTCCCAGTTAGCCATCAGCCGACCAGGTAAACATCTCAGCTTACACGAAGGTGTTTTTTGGAAGACTGCTAAAATTTCATCTGTACGTGTAGCATACGTTGAGCATGGTTGTATGTATGTGTGTGTGCGCGTGTATGAGTGTGACTATGTACGTCACAAACACCAATCATGTTTGTGTCAGCCTGTCTGTCTGTGTCTTGTACGCCATTTCCTCTTCCCTGTGTAGATGGGAAACGTGACAAGGAAAAAGAGGAGGAGGAGGAAGAAGATGAGGAAGCAGAAGAGGGAGAGGTTTGGAGAATGAAATGGGAGCAAGGTAAGTCGGTCGTTGTTGTCGTAGTTGTTCATTCACTACCGCAGTTCTGTTTCTAATTAGAGTACACACTGTGCAATGTTGTTGTTGTAGTCATTCGTTCACTATCACTGCTCCAGTTCTAAGTAGAGTACACATTGTTCCAGTTACTAGTAACGTACAATACTACAATTTTGTTGTCGTAGTTGTTCGTTCGCTTCCGTATTTCCTGTTGTAAGTAGAGTACACATTGTTCAAGTTACTAATAATGTGCAATAATGTTGTTGTAGTTGTTCATTCTCTACTGCATTTCCAGTTCTAAGTAGAATACATATTGTTCCAGTTACTAGTAATGTACAATACAGTACTGTATGTACTACAATAATGCTGTCATAGTTGTTCGTTTACTACTGCAGCTCCAGTTCTAAGCAGAGTACACATTGTTCAAGTTACTAGTAATATTACAAAAACTTTGTCGTAGTTGCTCGTTCACTATTCTAGTTCCAGTTCTATGTAGTGTATACCTAGAGAGTGTTTCGGGAGTTCTTCTACTCCCTGAGCCCGGCCCGAGGCCAGGCTCGACTTGTGATAACTTGGTCCAACAGGCTGTTGCTTGGAGTGGCCCGCAGGCCCACATATCCACTACAGCCTGGTTGGTCCTGGAACTTCTTGCAAGAACTTGTCTAAGTGCTTCTTGAAGACCTCCACCTTTGTTCCAGCAATATTTATAATATTTGCTTGACCCTTGATGTTAAGACAGGGCTTTCTGATTGTGCATATGGCATTTCCAATCCTCATTGTTTCTATTCTATATTTCCTTTCATATATTTTGCTCCAGTGTAAACAGTGTTCAAGTTACTAGTAATGTACAATAATGTTGTACATTACTAGTGTTTAGGTGTTAAATAGCTGCACTGTCTAAGGGTTAAATAGTTGCACTTTTTAGAGGATTCAATAAATGCATCATTTAGGGTCTAGGACAGCACATATGTAGGCCCTAGTTCAGTATATATAAATAGGCCCTAAGATTTGTTATTTGGGGCTAGGACAGGTTAGGTTGTTTAAGTCTTTCTTCCAAATTTTAGCATGCCTTTTGTATTCCAATAACACAAAATGCAAACTTTATTTTAGGTGTAAGAGTCCATTTTTGAGCCACTATAAGTAGTGTAAGCACTTGGTGTTTGGAGGATGGATTGTTATAATTATAATGCCTTAGTGTGTGTGTGCTCAATCTCTCTCCTGTCACTTAATGTTTGCAAGCTCACAATTCCATTATATATCCTGGCACCGTTCATTTAGTACTTGTTTATCTCTCATGGTGTTCAAGAGAGAAATTGATAAACAACTTTAAGGAATACTCGATTAACTGGGCTGTGATTTATATGGCAGACTTGGAGCATCCGTGTCTTAATGTGCTGGTTGACCAGACCATCGACCATGAGGCATGGTCAGTGACAGGGCCACAGTGACATAGTGACTGTGCAACCTGTCCTCCTACAAAGAACGTCCCTTTTTCACTCGTATGCATTACATAAGGCCAAAAATTGTCGTACTAGAAAATGGAAGTGGCTCGCAAAAGTGACATACTGTCCCGTTTTCTGTTTTGGGTCCCCTGGTAGGTTAGGAGAGGACACTTTAAATTTACCATTTTCTTAACATTGGGAAACCTTAGGAGGATGGGCTGCACTGTGACAGAACATAGGTTTGTGTGTGACATCACAGAACGTAAGTTTCCTTGTGTAATTTCAGAACATACGTTTGCTTGTGTGATCGTGGTATGTAGGTTTGCTTGTGTGATTGTGGTACGTAGGTTTGCTTGTGTAATCGTGGTATATAGGTTTGCTTGTGTGATTACTCTATATAGGTTTACTTGTGGGATCATGGTGTATAGATTTGCTCGTGTGATCATAGTATAGTACGTTCATTTACTAACCAAAATAAAACTTTGCATGATGGTACTTTTATTGTAATTTTTCCATAAATTACTGTTGTTGTGAGTGTGGCATTAAGCATGTAGTGTTTGGTGGGCAAATGGCATGACTTCCTTCATGCTCTGTTGATACATTTTTTTTATGTGGTAATCTTTTCAGATGAGATGTATCCCCCAGTTGAAACCCAGCTGACAGAGGTAGGCAGTGGAGAAGAGGAGATCAAGGAGGAGGAAGAGGAGGAGGAGGAAGAGGAGGAGGACGTAGAAGAGGAGGAAAAGCCAGAAGGAGAGGAGAAAGTAACCAAGGAGAAAGATAAATCCTCGGCCGAAGAGGAAAAGTCTGAATCGGACTCGGATGTGGTAATCCTCTCCAGCCACTCTGAAGATGAGGAGGAAGACCTGGAGGACTCGACCAATTCGGGCGCACACATCAATGATGCCTTCAACCTTCCTGATGCACAAGGCCGCGTGTTGGTGAATGTGGGGCATCCAGAGGGAGAGGAGGACATATTCCTGGCACCTCAGTTGGCCAGGATCGTCAAACCACATCAGGTACACATTAAAGCTCACCATTCCTAGTCGTCAAGTTAGCAAAGCCTTGAATAATGTATTTGTTTAACAATATTTGTTTATGGTATGTTAAGGACTAATTTATCTATGGTGAGTGATATTCTGCTTTACATTGCTTTACATTTTCGACTCATTGAGGATCCCGGGTTTGATACGCGGGACAGAAATAGGTGGAACATTTCCATCATTTAATGCCTTTGTTTACCTAGCAGTAAAAAGGTACCCAGGAGTTAGGCAACTGTTGTGGGTTGCATCCTGGATAATGTTCACCCTGATGCCTCTCTTCACCTAGCAGTCTAAGGAGTTAGACAAGTTGTGGGCTGCATCCTGGGAAAGGTCAGTAGTTGACTTAGAGGGACCTGTATACAAACCTTAATACTGTAATACCTAAACAACAAAAATGATTACATTTTGTTGTTTAGGTATTACCAATAAATATATTCTTCATGGTATTGTCATGTATTTTCTCCCGCAGACTGGAGGAATTCGCTTCCTGTACGACAACATTGTAGAGTCCCTGGAACAGTTCAAAACATCCAACGGCTTTGGCTGCATCCTGGCACATTCTATGGGGCTTGGTAAAACACTTCAGGTATGCTAAAATGTCTGCCTCTTCCTCTGATATTATTAAGAATTTTGTTGTACAAAAGGGAAAAATCTAATAATGATCTCATAATGTTGTTCTTGTCTCAGTCACTTTCTGGGTGCCCTTCCAGGTGGGGGTTTGTTTTGTCTTGGCCACTTTCTGGGCGCCCTTCCAGGTGGGGGTTTGTTTTGTCTTGGCCACTTTCTGGGCGCCCTTCCAGGTGGGGGTTTTGTTTTGTCTTGGCCACTTTCTGGGCGCCCTTCCAGGTGGGGGTTTGTTTTGTCTTGGCCACTTTCTGGGCGCCCTTCCAGGTGGGGGTTTTGTTTTGTCTTGGCCACTTTCTGGGTGCCCTTCCAGGTGGGGGTTTGTTTTGTCTTGGTCACTTTCTGGGCGCCCTTCCAGGTGGGGGTTTGTTTTGTCTTGGTCACGTTCTGGGCGCCCTTTCAGGTGGTGGCATAAACAAACAAATAAATATATAAATGTCACTGCTTCTTGTGCCTCTGTAAGGGGGCCAGGTTTTGACTCTTGGGGCCCTGGTAGGCCAGATAGAACTCCGCGGCTGATGGGATCCAGTAGATGGTACACTATCAGTGATAGTAGCTTCATGGAGCCTCCGGGACTCAACCAGTACTCCGCGGCTGATGGGATCCAGTAGATGGTACACTATCAGTGATAGTAGCTTCATGGAGCCTCCGGGACACACTCAGTACTCCGCGGCTGATGGGATCAAGTAGATGGTACACTATCAGTGAAAGCAGCTTCGGAGAGCCTCCTGGACTCGCCCAGAAATTGGCATTTCATTACATTCAACGGCGTTTGTTTTGAACTTCACAAGTTGTGGATTCCCTCCCTGTGCTGCACAATCTTCAATTGGTCTGGCATAGATTGTGTAAATTATCTATAATGAGTCATTGTTCATGATTTTGAATACCATAGTTGTAATGGTTGAGTAAATAATGGCTTTTAGTAATCATTGCAGTAGTAGTCGTCTAGCTAATAGTTCTGTAAGAGTTAATTATTAGTAGGACCCATTATTATCTTAATATTCATAATTGAGCATTTTGTAATTTTTTGTTACAGTGTATATTGTACTAGTGATAGTTGTAGTGTCCTGCAAGGGTACAACTTGGGGCAGACTGTACTAAACTATGGTAAACAATAGTAAACTAGTTAGTAAACTACAGCAAATAAAATATAGTAAACTGAAGTAAACACCATAGTTAACAAACTTTAGTAAACTATAATAAATATAACTGTCAACTCAGTAAACTATGGTAAACAAGTGACAGTAAACTGTAGTAAATAAATAACAGTAAACATTAGTAAACAAATGACAGTAAACTATATAAAACAAGTGATAGTAAACTATAGGAAACAAATGACCATAAACTATAGTAAACAAACTATAGTAAAGGACAGTAAACACACTATTGTAAACTGCAGTAATACAAATGACAATAAACTACAGTAAACAGTGGGAACGCAAACAAATCTATATGGAACATGGAGCCTTGATGAAGGTTGGAATGTATGCACTGGGTGTTCCCAGACTGAAGCATGCCTGGGAACACCCATAGGTTCCAGCCCTCATCAAGGCTCCTGTGGATGAGGGTTGGAACGTATGCACTGGGTGTTCCCAGACTAGAGTGACTAGAGCACGCCTGGGAACACCCATAGGTTCCGGCCCTCGTCAAGGCTCCTGTGGATTTGTTCATTGATATATCATGTTAATGTGATTTCTCTGTGTAACCAAAATAATGTTAATGACATTCTACAGGTTGTGTCGTTTACGGACATCTTCTTAAGATACACTAGTGCACGTTCAGTCTTGATCATTGTTCCCATCAACACGCTCCAAAACTGGTACGCTGAATACAATGCGTGGCTCCCTGAAGAAGGTACCATTCCCCCCACCACGCCAGAAGGCTACGAAATCTTCACCCGAAAGTTCAAGGTTTTCTTGCTGAACGATTCGTTGAAGAACCTGAACCAGAGAGCTAAAGTGATTAACGACTGGCACGAGATGGGCGGTGTGCTTCTCATGGGCTACGAGCTCTACCGACAGCTCTCACTCAAGAAGCCCAAGAAGCCAAAGAAGAAAAAGAAAGATGCCGATAATAAGGAAATTGTAGATATTGAAGAGGAAGACAAGAACAAGGAACTTTTAGAAGGTGAGATAGAAGTCTGAAAGGTATTATCTAATTCTCAAAGGTGAGATTAAAATTTGGATGGTGTTATGGAAATCTGGACTATTTTATGGAAGTCTGAAAGGTGGTATGGAAGTCTTGAAGCTGTTATGAAAGTCTGGAAGCTGTTATGAAAGACTGGAAGGTGCTTTGAACCTCAGAAAATTGCTGTGGATGTGGAAGATGCTATGAAAGTCTAAAAAGTGAGTTACAGCCTGGAATGTGTTATGGAAGTCTAGAATGGGTTAGGAAGTGTGGAAGGTGTTATGGAAGTGTGGAAGGTGTTATGGAAGTGTGGAAGGTGTTATGGAAGTGTGGAAGGTGTCATGGAAGTGTGGAAGGTGTCATGGAAGTGTGGAAGGTGTCATGGAAGTGTGGAAGGTGTCTTGGAAGTGTGGAAGGTGTCTTGGAAGTGTGGAAGGTGTCTTGGAAGTGTGGAAGGTGTCTTGGAAGTGTGGAAGGTGTCTTGGAAGTGTGGAAGGTGTCTTGGAAGTGTGGAAGGTGTCTTGGAAGTGTGGAAGGTGTCTTGGAAGTGTGGAAGGTGTCTTGGAAGTGTGGAAGGTGTCTTGGAAGTGTGGAAGGTGTCTTGGAAGTGTGGAAGGTGTCTTGGAAGTGTGGAAGGTGTCTTGGAAGTGTGGAAGGTGTCTTGGAAGTGTGGAAGGTGTCTTGGAAGTGTGGAAGGTGGTATACAATAGGTATAGTTATGTCAGGAGGATGGAACTACAGGGGAGGCCAACCCCCTCCCCCCCCCACACTGCATTATCACAACTAAAATTGTTTTTAAAATGTCTTAATGCAGTAATTTTTCTGTGTAAGTGGACCATTAAACTGACCTCAAAAGTGTACGAGACCTTTGGCCTACTGTGGCCCCCTAGTGTGGCTCCTGTGACCCCTACTGTAGCCCTTTCTGGGGATCCTACTGTGACCCATACTGTGGACCCTATTGTGTCTATTGCTGGAACAAAGGTGGAGGTCTTCAAGAAGCACTTCGATAAGTTCTTGCAAGAAGTGTCGGAGCAACCAGGCTGTAATGAATATGTTGGCCTGTGGGCTGCTCCAAGTAACAGCCTGTTGGACTAAGTTATTACAAGCCTGGCCTTAGGCCGGGCTCAGGGAGTAGAACCCTCAGACTCCTCTCCAGGTATGCTCCTACTGTGGCCCCTACTGTGGCTTTCTCCACTGTTAGCACCTTCAACTTAACAGAGATGCTAACCATTCAAAAAGCTTCGGAACATGCTCTTGCTGAACATGTTAACATGTTATTATCCATACAGATTCGAGAACTGCCATTGAAACCTTGCAACAAGAACACATATGTGACAACATCCGTCTGATAACAAATGTCATATGATTAATGCAAACTCTCAAACGTCAAGACCATCGGGTACTTCTCAACTGGGTGCCAAGTCATGTGGGAATAATAGGAAATGACATTGCAGACGAAGCAACTAAGTTGCTTCGTCATGCAACTCTTAGTTGCAAGATGAAACTTGCAACTAAGAGAAGAAATGTAACATTTACATACCACAGAGTCTATCACAGATTAAGAAGGTAATTAGAAACAGAGCAATGCAGAAGATGTACAGTCACCACAACACAGTAGTTGCAACATCAGAATCTGTAAGTTGGGACAAGAATGCAACCAACTACGAACCACTTATTTTGATGAAAGGGAGCAATAGAACAACAGTAGTACATTTACATCGCATCAGGCTTGGATGCCCATGTGCATGGGAAATAGGCTTGCAGGTTCCGGAAGATGAGAGGAAATGTCAGCACTGTGGAGAAATGCCCGACAGACCACCGGAACATTATCTAACACAGTGCACAGTTACAAACCAAATAAGATTTCAACTTAGATTCAACAGAGCAGAAGAAGTTGTTAAACACATGGGGCAAAATCTTATTGAAGCGACCATACGTAGTCATACTCACCGCCTAAGTAAAACAAAACAAGCAACACTTAATGGGCCAGCCAGAGGCTTAGGGCCCGTGCAGAAATATCCCTGCCAAAAAAAAAGTGCACCTTCACAGTGGCTCCCCACATCTGGCAACCCCCCACAGTGGCTCCTCACAGCTGGCAACCCCCCACAGTGGCTCCTCACAGCTGGCAACCCCCCACAGTGGCTCCTCACAGCTGGCAACCCCACACAGCTGACAACCCCCACAATGGCTCCCCACAGCTCATACAATTGCATTCCTCATAGTGGCTCTAAACAACTTTCACACTTCACTATAAGTGAAGTGTGAATGCTTGAAAGAATGAATGAATGTTTTGAATGCTTCAAAGTGTTATATGGCAGAGTGCTGGGAAGACGGGACACCACGAGCATAGCTCTCATCCTCTAACTGCACTTAGGTAATTACAATAGCAAAGCAACAAAGTACAAGGGCATGGAGAAACTATAAAAATAATATGACAGTTGAGAACAGAGACAGTTACCAGAGTGCCAGGATTGAACACATCAGGATGAGAAGAGAGGTAGAAGGACAATAAAAAAAAATAACATAGCAAGCAAGGCAAAGACTCAACATAAATTGCTGCACAGCTATATCAGGAGAAAAAAATAGTGAAGGAACAGGTAATGAAACTGAGGATGGGGGCAGACAGATTCACTACAAACAACAAATAAGTGTGCAAGGAACTGAATAAGAAATTCCAGGTCTTCACATTAGAGCACGGACAAGTTCCGGAGATAAGAAATGGAATAGTTAACCCAGGCACCACTAGAAGAGTTTGGGATTACCAGTGGGGATGTAAGGAAGCTTTTTCTAGAGTTGGATGTGGCAAAGGCTATAGGCCCAGATGGAATCTCCCCTTGGATACTAAAGGAAGGAGCAGAAGCACTGTGCCTGCCACTCTCCATAGCGTATAACAAATCACTGGTAACAGGGGAACTGGCAAAAATTTGGAAGAAGGCTAATGTAGTTACGATATACAAGAAGGGGGATAGACAAAAGGCATTGAACTACAGGCCTGTGTCCCTAACTTGCATACCATGCAAGCTGATGGAGAAAATTGTGTGAAAAAAGCTAGTGGAACATCTGGAGCGATAGAACTTTGTAACACAGCATCAGCATGGGTTCAGAGCTGGCAAGTACTGCCTCACAGGCTCAATTGAATTCTACGACCAGGCAACAAAAATCAATCAATCAAGAGAGGGGTGGGCAGACTGCATATTTTTGGATTGACAAAGAATTTGACACAGTTCCATACAAGAGGCTAGTGCAAAAGCTGGATATGCAGGCAGGAGTGAAAGGGAAAGTACTCCAATGGATAAGGGAGTACCTAAGCAACAGAAGACAGCAAGTCACGGTGAGGGGTGAGGTTTCAGAATGGCGCATTATCACCAGTGGAGTCCCGCAGGGTTCAGTCCTTGGACCTATACTGTTTCTGATATATGTAAATGATCTCCAAGAGGGTATAGAATTGTTCCTCTCATTGTTTACTAACAATGCAAAAATTATGAGGAGGATTAAGACAGGAAGATAGTACTGGGAGATGACTTAGACAAACTGAATGAATGGTCCAACAAATGGCTATTAAAGTTCAACCCGAGTAAATGTAAGGTAATGAAGCTAGGCGGTGGAAACAGGAGGCCAGACACAGGATACCGAATGGAAGATGAAGTCCTTAATGAAATGGATAGAGAGAAAGATCTAGGAGTTGATATCACACCAAACCTGTCTCCTGAAGCCCTCAAAAAAAAATTACATCTGCGGCGTATGCAAGGCTGGCTAGCATCAGAACTACCGTAAGGAATTATTCAGTACCTTGTATACCACATATGTAAGATCAATCCTGGAGTATGTGGCCCCAGCATGGAGCCAGTACTTTGTCAAGCACAAGACGAAGCTGGAAAAAAGTTCATTGGTATGCCACTAGGCTAGTCCTAGAACTAAGAGGCATGAGTTACAAGAAAAGGCTGTATGAGATGCACCTCACAACACGGAAGACAGAAGAGTAAGTGGAAACATGATCACTACCTACAAAATTCTCAGGAATTGACAGGGTTGATAAGGATAAACTGTTTATCACAGGTGGTATGCAAACAAGGGAACACAGGTGGAAACTGAATACCCAAATAAGCCACAGGATGTTGGAAAAAAACTTTTTCAGTGTTAGAGTAGTTAACAGATGGAATGAATAAGGAGTGATGTGATGGAGGCTGACTCCATACACAGTTTCAAATGTAGATCTGATAGAGCTCAGTAGGCTCAGGAACCTGTACATCAGTTGATTGACAGTTGAGAGTTGGGACCAAAGAGCCAGAGCTCAATCTCCGCAAGCACAACTAGGCGAGTATACTTTGTGAAAGCCAAATTGGAATATGCAGCAGTTGTATGGTGCCCACATCTCAAGAAGTGCATCAGCAGACTGGAAAAGGTGGAAGGACATTCAACAAAATGACTTCCAGTACTATAAAACAAGAGCTACGAGGAGGCTAAAAGACATTAAATATACCAAAACTAGATGATGGAAGAAAAGAGACGATATAATCACTACATTAAAATCAGTAACGGGAATCGACACATTGATTAATTAAGAAGAATTCTTGAAATTGGAAAGTTCTAGAACAAGAGGTCATAGATTTAAGCTTAGGAAACAAAGCTTCCAAAATAGAGTTCACTGGCACAAACAGAGTGGTAGACGGTTGGAACAAGGTAGGTGAGAAAGTGGTGGAGGCCAAAACTGTCAAGTTTCAAAGCGTTATGTGACAGAGTACTGGGAAGACAGGACACCATGAGCGTAGCTCTCACACTGTAACTACATTTAAGTAATAATATATACTGTATATATTAATATGAAGTTGTCTTACAGAGATCCAGAAGGCACTGGTGAAGCCAGGTCCTGACCTAGTGATCTGTGATGAAGGACACCGCATCAAGAACGCCCATGCTAACATATCACAAGCACTGAAGAACATCCGTACTAGACGACGTGTTGTACTCACGGGTTACCCACTTCAAAATAACCTCTTGGAGTACTGGTGTATGGTGGACTTCGTGAGACCCAATTATCTTGGTGAGAACCTTTTTGAAAACAAGTTTCAGGTAGTCAAATTTTCCAAGTATCTGTGATTGATCACTAGTTTGAAGTAGTCAAGTTTCCGAGGTATTGGTAATTGATCGACTTTACTGGGGAGAGTCCCTTGTGGCTTCCTGAGGCTACTATCTAGTGGGTGATACTACTAGTTACTATCAGTCACAGAGTTCTATTGGCTTTCCTCAGACCAGCGCCAGCACCTGGTCCCTTCACACGGGTGCAGGGAGTAGCGGTGGTTATGTGCAGTATTAAGTTGTTAATTTATGCCACCCACTGACAAAGGCACCCAGAAATTTTGAGTAACAAAACAAACCACTGCTGGTTTCAAGCAAGACAGAAGCCTTGAGAGCTCCCTAAAGAACTTCCCTATGTAAAAAATGATTGAAAACTCATGAAACTGGCACCAGTTCATTCACCCCCCTTGCCCTCTTCTTTAGGGAAAGGGAGGGAGAGCAGCAGTCTGTGGTCAGCCAACTGCTCCATCCTTGGGTGTACTCTGATAGTAGCGTGTGCATTTTATCACCTCTGACCTGCTAATATGCCATCTGAGCCTGCATGGTCTCTTGACCACAGTTATTTGGTGAAGAGACCAAATATATTGAATCTTACAGTTATTGTACAGTAGTAAACCACTGTGTGTACTGTAAAATTTATAGTCTTGAAAAATTAAAGCCAAAAACCAAACTTAACTATTCCTAGGCCTAGGATAGCACATGTATCTACTATATTAGGTATAAGATAGGAAGCATCATGATTCTATGATGTCTAACGATCTGACATTTATTGAACACAACCGAGTAAATATGGCATCAGCCAGGAAAATGATAGGATGGTTTATAAGAATGTGCAAATCTACAGACCCCACAGCAATGCTAGTACTATTTAAATCACTGGTGCTGTCCTGTGTTGAGTACTCCTCGGTACTTGCTTTCCCTTTCAGAGCAGTAGAGATCTCTGAATTAGAGGGAATACATAAGAATATAAGAATAAAGGTAAATGCAGAAGTCCTATTGGCCCATATGAGGCAGCTCCTATTTATATCCAACCAATCTCATTCATATATGTCTAACCTATGCTTGAAACAATCAAGGGATCCTACTACTATTATGTATATAGTAATTGGTTTCACAAATCAAGAACCCTGTTACCCAGGTCTTTCTTAAATCTAAACTTATCCTATTTATACCCATTGTTCTGGGTTCTATTTTGTGGTAATACTTTTATTTAATTATTAATTTCCAACCCATCCTCCTGTTTAGATAGTACCTATTGTGACGATTGTCAGTAGTCATGAATTCGTACATAATTAGTTTTTAGATAGTAGTGTCGTACCTACCTAAGGCGATAGTGTGGTCACTCTTGATTTTGCTGACCTTAGTTGCTTCACATGGATGTTCTGCGTTGCTGAAGTTAATATGCCTAAAGTGGGGTGTGATTTCTGTTGCTATCGCAACCTCTTTGTGAATGTGACGTGTGGTGGGCTCCAGTGGGTGAATACAGAGCAACGGCTACTCATTAGCCTTGCCCTGCATAACTCTTCTGACCTGCAGAACCTTCTGAAGGAATTTAAAGAAATCACCAAGCCACAGCCACCAAATCCCAAGGTTAAGACCACAGTCACCCATCATATTCGTACTTCAGGCCCACCAACCTACGTGCAACCACGCCGGCTGCCGCCTAAGCATGTCCAGGTGGTCAAAGATGAATTTGACGACCTGTTAGCTGCTGGGATTGTACAGTGCTCTGACAGTGCCTGGGCATCAGCACTGCATATGGTTCCCAAGACAACTGCAGGAGACTGGCATCCCTGTGGGGGCTACAGAGCACCGAATGTTCACACCCTGCCAGACCTATTACCCAATCCCACACATTCAGGAATTCCCTAACATGCTGCATGGGGCAACAACATTCTCGAAAGTAGATTTAATGCGAGCATCTCACCAAATCTCAGTGGAGCCAGCAGACATACCAAAAAATGCAATTACAACATCTTTTGGCTTGTTTGAATTTATTAGGATGCTGTTTGGTCTCCGTAATGCAGCTCAGATATTCCAACGCTTCATTGATCAGGTCGTCAGAGATCTACCCTTCTGTTATGCCTATGTTGATGACCTATTAGCAAGTCACTCTCTGGCTGACTATCGGAAGCATCTTCGTATAGTTTTTGCTCGCCTCCACGACTATGGTCTGCAAATTAATCTAGAAGAAGGTATTTTCGAGGTGCCGGAGCTCAACTTTTTGGCACACCGAGTGTCCTCAATAGGTTTTCTGCCACTGGAGAAGAACGAGGCTATCTGAGATTTTCTGACACCCACCACAATTAAGGAGCTTCAAGAATTCCTGGGTGTGATTAATTTTTACCGTATTTACGGCATATTGGCCAATAGGCCTTTTGCAGTTACCTTTATTCTTATATTCTTATGTTCTAATGTTAAAGATAGACTACCCTCTAATGTATGTAGTATGAGCATTAAAGGTGCTTTAATGTACATAGTAACAGCAGGCAAGATAATTTAGTTTCTTACAGCATCTAGATTTCCAGTGGATTTATGAAGCTTATTGTTTTCAGGTACAAAGACGGAATTTAGCAATATGTTTGAGCGGCCGATTCAGAATGGGCAGTGCGTGGACTCTACGCCTCAAGACATGAAGCTGATGAGATACCGAGCTCACGTACTTCACTCCCTGCTGGAAGGCTTCGTCCAGAGGTCTGTGTGCGGACACTATGCTTCTTGTAATGACCCTTCCGTTGCTCTCTTCATCTTCAGTTGTCCATACACTGGACAACTTCGGACATCATTTCACAATATTTGTTTTTTTGTTTGTATCAATACAATAGCTCATTTATGTATTGAAGCAGTCATTGGAGTCCAAAGTGTGCTTCATAGACAGCACCCTTCAGCTCCTGATCTTTAGACATTGTATGATGATGGTAGGAGTTGTATAAGCATACCATATGACAAAGGTATGAGTTGCATACGCTTACCATATGACAGTGGTAGTTGTTGTGTAAGCTTACCATATGACAATGGTAGGAGTTGCATAAGCTTACTATGTGGCCATGGTAGAATTTGCATAAGCTACTGCCACCCTTGTCTCAGGGTGACAGTCATCTGTTTTGCCTCCGTCATGTCACCAGAGTCTTTGACCTGGAGTCTTGCAAGACGTGTTGTCTGTTTGTGCTCCAGTTTACTCATTCTATTGTCACTGTGGTTTGGGAATCACCTCAAGGTAACCTCCTTGAGGTTACCTTGAGGTGCTTCCGGGGCTTAGTGTCCCCGCGGCCCGGTCGTCTACCAGGCCTCCTGGTTGCTGGACTGATCAACCAGGATGGGTTCAGGCGGCATCCGCATTGCATGCCTTGTTTATGTTGCTGCAACGCGCTAGTTTTGTTGACTGCTCAGATGTCCCGGGGATGCCCCATTTTTAATTAGGTCGGACTTCGGGTGTTGGTCGCTTTGACCTTGGTTACGTCTGTGCCCCTGGGTCCTACCCCTGCTGTTGTGGTTCCTCAGCTCCTCCTTCCCCTCCCCCTCTCCCTCTGCTGCCGGCTCCCTAACATCTGAGGGTTTTGGAGTCGGAGCGAGGTTTAGTCGAGGATGAGACTCTGGCACCTTCATGGGTTGCCCCATTTGTTGCAGAGACGGAGGCCTTTGAGCCTGCTCCTCCAGCCGAGGCTTCTGGGACTTACCAGCAGGCCCCCATTCTTGTTGCCTTTCCCATGGACTCTTTCTTCTAGGGTTGTAGGCATGGAGAACGGCTCTGCCCCGGGGGGACTGTTGTGGGTTCCCGGGGCTTTATTCACCTAGTTGTGCTTGTAGGGGTCGAGTTCTGCTCTTTCGGCCCACCTCTCAACTGTTAGTTAATCAATGATCATCCCCCCCCCCATCCTATGAAGCAGCCCGTAACAGCTGTCAAACTACCAGGTACCTGTTTACTGGTAGATAACAGGAACATCAGGATGAAAGAAACTGCCCATTTGTTTTCCACCATCGCTGGGGATCAAAACCAGAACCTAGGATTACAAGTCCTAAGCACTGTCCACTCAGCCACAGGCTTTGGGGGCAGTCCGCTAGTAGTTCTGGGGCTGTTTGCCCCTGGTTCGGCCTTGTTCCTTCTGGGCTAGTTTTTTTCTGTGGAGAGCCCCTCCTGCTCCCCGGAGCTATACCGGGCTGATGTGTGTTTATATATTAGACCGTAGCAAAAGTCAATCAGTGTAGTTCATAGTATCCTACTGGGGACCACAAGCCAGAGCCTGGCTCTCAGAGAGAACCCCTCAGAGAGGCACGAGGAGCAATGGCCTATACACACCCCTATGTAGTTGAAAGCAGACTAGTTTTAAAATGCGCGCCTTTATGTCGCGAACAATTTGATACCAAAATGAAAGATGTAACACAAAAATTTGTCAGAACACTGGAAAGATATAAATAATTTTGTAATGATGAGCTTCCAGAATTAAAATATTTTTTAAAATTCCAGTTATTGCTCTATTATTATGGGACTAGTTTTAAAATACGCGACTTTTTATTGCGAACAATTTGATACCAAAATCAAAGACATAACACGAAAATTGATGTTATTAAACTGAACGAGTATACACATTAGGTTGCAGTGTACAAATTGGTGCTCGTTCACGGGTAACTTTAGGCTTTTCTGCGGGGAGGCACTCCAAACTTTTGTACATTATATTCATACACATCTGTAGGGAATTTAATTGCGAACACAATGATATCAAAACGAGCGACGTAGCACGAGAATTAAGGTGAGAAAGCTGAAACGAGTATACACGTTTAGGTGCCACCGCGCGCTTACCTGCACACTCGCCCGCACGTCGGGTGCATGACCCCTAAGTTGACCGCGCGCCTGTCCGGTGACCAATAGTGTTAATTTCTGGGGGAAGCCCCGTTGGCTCCCTGGAGCTATCCAGGCTAATATGCTAATGTCAGACTTTGTCATCAGTCATGTGTATGGAAGTTCTGCGGGCCTATTTCTTGTGTTTTTCCGTTTTTCTCATTCTCTCCTACACATTCTCTCCTAAATTCTGAGAGAATGTGCACCTGAGCTCAGCATTCCACTTCAACTGATTTTTCAGGCATCCCTGTTTACAGGAGTTGTAGCTGATGTGTGGAAAAAGGCTAACATAGTTCCAATCTACAAAAGTGGAAGCAGGGAAGACCCCCTTAATTATAGACCGATATCATTGACAAGTGTAATAGTCAAAATATTGGAAAAAATAATTAAAACTAAATGGGTAGAACACCTGGAGAGAAATGACATAATATCAGACAGACAGTATGGTTTTCGATCTGGAAGAGCCTGTGTATCGAATTTACTCAGTTTCTATGATCGAGCAACAGAGATATTATAGGAAAGAGATGGTTGGGTTGACTGCATCTATCTGCATCAGACCTAAAAAAGGCTTTCAACAGAGTTCCCCATAAGAGGTTGTTCTGGAAACTGGAAAATATTGAAGGGGTAACAGGTAAGCTTCTAACATGGATGAAAAATTTTCTGACTGATAGAAAAATGAGGGCAGTGATCAGAGGCAATGTATCGGAATGGAGAAATGTCACAAGTGGAGTACAAAGTGTATTTTGTACTGATAATGACTACTGTATTTTGTATTATGACTACTGTGCTTTGAACTGATAATGACTACTGTATTTTGTACTTTGACTACAGTATTTTGTGCTGATGATGATGATGACTGTGTGTTTCAGACGAGGCCACACGGTTCTGGCGACCACACTGCCGGAGAAGGAAGAACATGTCTTGTTGTGCAGAATGACAGAAATCCAGCGGAAACTTTATGCCACCTTCATGTCGGAATTGGCCGCCACCAAGGCCATGGCTAATCCTCTCAAAGCATTTGCAATATGTTGCAAGGTTAGTTATGTTGCTCTGTTCTTTATGTGGTGAGGTGAGATATGTTGCTCTACTCATTCTGGTGAGGTGAGATATGTTGCTCTGCTCTTTATGTGGTGAGGTGAGACACGTTGCTCTTATTTTGTGGTGAAGTGAGATATGTTGCGCTACTCTTTGTGGTGAGGGTCAACATCCTCCCAGCGAGCATAAGAAATGCTGCCGGAACAACTATGGACATCTTCAAGAGAAAACTAGGTCATTTTCTCTAAGTAGTGCTGGACTAACTGGGCTGTGGTGGATATGTGGGCCTGAGGGCCATTCCAAGAAACAGCCTAGTGGACCAAACTCTCAAAAGTCGAGCCTGGCATCGGGCTGGGCTTGGGAAGTAGGAGAATTCCCAGAACCTCATCAATCAAGTATCAAGCAGGGTTATTTGGTCCAGCCAGCCTGCGGTGTATCCCTGTGCTCACAACGTTCATAAGTTTGCGGCGCTGGCTGCTGCCAAAGGGGGAGGTCTTGGACCCCCCTTCCCCCTCCCATGGATGGGGAAATTGCACAGACTGCGATGCGACGGCTGTTGTGACGTCATGCTTGTTTGCTTGTTTTCTGATTGGGGAGTTCTGCTTGCTTGTTTGGCTTTCAGTTTTCAATGTTGAACCAGCTGTAGTTTGTTTTGGGATTCCTACCTTTCTTGGTGTCTGACCTGGTAGATGGCAGACACAGACTGCTTTCCTGCTCCTCCCTACCACTGTTCCCGGCTTCCAAACATCTGAGGGTTTCAGAGTCGGGGCGGGGTTTTGCTCAGGACGTGACTTGGGCAGCTTTGGGGGACTACCCCATCCGGTGGAGTTATGGAGGTGGTTAAGCCCGATTGTCCCACCAAAGCTTTTGGGTCTTCCCGGCAGAACCACCACCTTTCAGGCCTCTTCCTTGGACTCCACCTTTTCTTTAGGTACAGTGAGCGTGGATGTTGGTTCTTCCCAAGGGCCTGTGTCGGGGGGAGTGGCCTTGAGGCTCTTGGGCCCCATTTGACCCTGTCTGGGCTTTGGGGCCTTTCTTTTTCTTTTTTGAAAGTTTCTTTCACCCTATGCCCCTGTTATCTAGCAGTAAAATAGGTACCTGGGTGTTAGTCAGCTGTCACGGGCTGCTTCCTGGGGGTGGAGGCCTGGTTGAGGACCGGGCCGCGGGGACACTAAAGCCCCGAAATCATCTCAAGATAACCTCAAGATGTAGTCGTGATGTTTTCTGGAAACCTGTACAAGCAAACAGCTGTTGTTAGTTCGTGTAGTGAGATGTGCCCCAGAGTACTGTACAAGTAAGCAGCTGATGTTAATGCGTGTAGCGTGATGTGCCTCCCCAGGGTACTGTGCAAGCAAACAGCTGATGTTAGTGCATGTAAGCATGATGTGCCTCCCCAGGGTACTGTACAAGCAAACAGCTGATGTTAGTGCGTGAAGGCTTGATGTGCCCCGCCCTCCCAGGGTACAGTACAAGCAAACAGCTGATGTTAATGTGTGTAGGCATGATTTGCCCCAGGGTACGGTACAAACAAGCAGCTGATGTTAGTGCATGTAGGCATGATGTGCCCCAGGGTACAGTACAAGCAAGCAAGCATCTGATCATCATGCCTCTTATAGTTTTCCATTATGAATTGTGTAGAGTAATTGGAAATTGGCATTTAGAACTTGGAGTTGTGTTTGCAAGGCTATTGAAGTAGTGTTTGATGTTTATGACAAAATTTTTATTTTTCAGATATGGAACCACCCAGATGTGTTGTATAACTTTGTTCAGAAGAAAATCAATGAAGATTTTGATTTGGACTTGGATGAAGTAGATGGGAAAACCAAATCCCGGAGAGCGTCTTCAATATGTACGCCGAACCAATCTTTACTCAACGTTCCGTCACACCCAATGCCCAGCTGGGCTTCACCAGCACAGATGAACAGAGGTTTACCCCAGCAGCTTGGGAGTGGGGGGCTGGGCATGGGCCATCAAGGGGGTATGGTGTCTCAGTCGGGCATGGGGCAGATGAACATGAATCACCAAAGTACAATGAGCCTTCAACAACCCAATATGGGTTTCCAGGACCCAATGGGGCCCCCAATAATGCATCATGGGATGGGCCAGCTCCGAGATAACCAGGGTGGCCTGGCCAACTATGGCATGAGTGCACATAATATACACCAGGGGTATGGGATGCAGATGCCTTATCCATGGTATAACCAGGGCTATGGTGCTAATGATCCCAGATCCTACCCTCCGTACAATAACCCTTACGTCCCGCAGTACCCCCAACACAATACTCCAGTCAGTCAATCACTGCCTGGTTATCCCTCTACTTCTCCCAACATGCACAACTCACCAATGGGCATGGGTCTTCCTAATCCTTCTAACCAATCAATGGGACTTTCTAGCCCTTCTCGACAGTCCATGGGTCTATCAAACTCGTCTGGACAGTCTATGGGGATTCATAATCATTCTGGGCAGTCTTTAGGATTGCCCGACCATTCTGGGCAATCTTTAGGAATTTCTAACTCGTCAGTACAGTCGATGGGGTTATCCAACCCTGGGGGACAGTCAATGGGCTTATCCAACTCTGATCAGGCTATGAGAGTTAATAATTCCTCAGGGCAGCCTATGAGTTTAGTTAACCATTCTGGGCAGTCAATGGGACTTCAAAATCCTTCCGAACAGTCAATGGGAGTTTCTGATCCTTCAGAACAATCAATGTCAATTCACAACCCATCGGGACAGTCGATGTCTGTGCCCAATTCATCGGATCAGTCATTGGGTGTGTCCAACTCTTCAAGAGGACTCATGGGACTGTCTAATTCTCCGGGGCAGCCGCTGGGGGTCACCACTCCAACGGGACAACCTCTCAATCACTCCAATAATAATCCCCTTGCAAGTCAGCCTGTGTACCCGAATGGGACAAACAGCCATGGGAATACAGGTGAACCCAGCCCAGCCACCCCTGCCACACCCGCTACCCCTGCAACACCTGCCACACCAGCCACACCCGCCGCACCAACAACACCCACGCCATCAACAGAGGAAAAAACCAAAGAACAAAGTGAAGAAACTGATGCACAATCTGTTAAAAAAGATGATACCAAGGAAGAGGAAGAAGAAAATTCGGAAGACAAAAAGGACGAGAAAAAAGAAGACCCAAAGAAAGACGAGATGACCCTAGACTGGACGGAGGGTTTGTTTAAGGACTACATGCCAGGCTCGCTGAGCAACTCAGCAAAGTTCCAAGTGTTCTTCCAGATCTTGGAGGGGTGCGTGAGACTAGGGGACCGCCTCCTCGTGTTTTCTCAGTCTCTGTTCACCCTTACCCTCCTGGAAGAGTTCCTACAGAGGTCTTACATACCTGGTACCTACGAGGGTTGGCTTAGAAATCGGTCGTATTTTCGACTAGATGGCAGCACCTCAGCCCAGGATAGAGAAAAACTAATTAATGAGTTCAATATGAATCCTAATATAAGATTGTTTTTAGTGTCTACAAGAGCGGGGAGTTTGGGCATTAATTTAGTGGGTGCCAATAGAGTGGTCGTGTTTGATGCCTCGTTCAATCCCTGCCATGACACTCAAGCCGTGTGTCGAGTCTATCGGTATGGACAGAAAAAGGAGTGCCATATTTACCGCCTTGTAACAGACAATTCTCTAGAAAAACGTATATATGACAGACAAGTAAATAAACAAGGCATTGCGGACCGTATTGTCGATGAAATGAATCCCGATGCCCATTTGTCATCCAAAGAAATCAGCAACCTTCTCGTTGAAAATGAAAGTGATCCTGAACCTGTTGACATGACTGAAAAGGCTGATAAATACAGGGATGAAATTTTACAGGAGGTAGTGCATAAACATGGCTCTCTCTTCACTAAAGCTCCATTTAAACATGAAAGTTTGCTTGTAGATCGAAAAGACAAAAAGCTGTCGCGTGCAGAAAAACGGCTAGCTAAAAGATCTTATGAACTGGAAAAACAAGCTAACATCAGTTATAGTAGACCGTCATATGCCGCATTCTACCCCAAGAACCAGCAGGGTCAACAAGTGGTCATGGGAACCAAGATCGGGTGAGTCTAATAATCACTTCTCTATTTCATAGCATTATTTATATTAGAGGTAACAAAAATAGTTTAAAATTTATCAATATAAAAATTTTAATGTTTGAAAATGATTATGAAATTTATTCTATTTATATTCCAATTTTCCCAAATTTCCAAACTTATTATTGGCCTTTCCATGAACAAAATGAAAGGGTTGCATTGGTTAATCATACAGCCAGTATTTTCTCCAGTTAAAGAATAGTGTCCCAGCTTGACCTGATAGTTGTGTGAGCACCAGTTGTCTACTGGGGGAACCTCACCATGGTGCCCCAGCTACTGTTACTTGACCTGATAGTTGTGTGAGCACCATTGTCTACTGGGGGAACCTCACCATGGTGCCCCAGCTACTGTTACTTGACCTGATAGTTGTGTGAGCACCATTGTCTACTGGGGGAACCTCACCATGGTGCCCCAGCTACTGTTACTTAACCTGATAGTTGTGTGAGCACCATTGTCTACTGGGGGAACCTCACCATGGTGCCCCAGCTTCCATTACTTAACCTGATGGCAGTGTTAGCAACAGTTGTCTTCTGGGAGAACCTCACCATGGTGTCCCAGCTTCCATTACTTGAGTGCCTTTCTCTGAAACCATGTGGTTCCCATGGGAACCCATGAACTGAACCCATGGTCAGGGATAATGCCAGTATCTAGGTTCTGTCTCCAAAAGATGTCTATGGCCAATGGTGTTTTGCACTTCTTGATGAATATAGAATTCTAAGAGTCTGGACCTGATGCAGAGTGCATGGGCATGCTGTCTATGGCTTCTTCAAAATTCAGCGGGGTAACAGTGACATGTGATATATGGATCATTGATCTTTAACCTCTAAAGTGTGCCGCATTATAATATGACACGTGGTGCACTGCAAAAAAATTATTTCCAACATATTATTTTCTCTTCTTATATAGTTAAAATGTGGTCTCTGATTATGGGAAACTAAAATAAATATTGTATGTGACATATTTTAGCCATGGAGCTGAGAAGTTGAGCAATTTATGGGCGCTGAGTGAGTAGACATTCTCCAGCTGCCCTGGCAGTGGAGGCAGTTGCAGGGAATATAATTGATCACAATTATTAGAATGTCATTTTTTTTTTTTCTGGGTTTTCTGTGGGGAGCCCCTACAGTTCCCCGGAGCTTACTGGGCTGATATAAATGTATTAGACTGTGTCATCAGTCAATTGGAGCTCTTGCCTGCCGGGGACCATGAAAAACAACATGGCCCCCCTTAGAGAGGCACAATTAGCAATGGCCCTATAGAATCCCCCATGTGTTTGGAAGCATTCCATGTCTGTCGTCGACTTGGGTTTGGCTCCCAGAAAGGTAGGAGTAACAAAATAATTGTAAAAGTGCTACCTAAAAACCAAACAGGGAGGCAGAACTCCCAAACTAATACAAGCAGACAAGCAAATGTCACTAATGCCGTCACGCCGATCATCCACCCAAGCCTGCCCCCCCCTACCCACCCGATCCCGGGAGGGGTGGGCGGACCCTCTGCACCAACCACTCCAGCTATTAGTTCCTCGGCTGATGTCGACTGTGGTGGTCGCCGACTCTGGCCTCTGACTCCTTGCAGTTCTGTGGCTTGTGGTGTATTTCTGCTGTGTGTGGTGTGCTGGCCAGGAGTACTTCATCAGTACTGGGGCTGCCTGCACTTAAGGCCGACTTCCCTAAGCACCCTGTAAGTACTGTCCTTGCGTCTTGGGGTTATCTTCCACAAGACGTTCAGGAATTGCTTCTGTAGACCCTTTGCTGCTTGGCAATTGCCTTCCCTTGGTGGGGTCAGCTCGGGTAGTTTTAGCCCGTGTGAACTTGGGATAGGGAGCGGTATTGTTGCTGGTAGGGGCGCAAGGTATTGTTCAGCTTGTCTCCCATTATACACAGTGGCCGGTTCTGTTTCTTCCTGGGGATGTTTGATGGCAACCACGGGGTTTTCTTTTTCTTTTTGTTTGTTTTACCTAGTGTGGGTCTGCCCCTTGTTTGTATCCACTTATTGTTGTATTGGTGGTGTTCCGCTAGGCCCCCCATGCTTGTACACACCGCAAGGGTTCAGTTTTTAGCAGTTCTCTTGGTAGTTTGGGCCTAACCGGTTAGCAATTCCTTGCCTGGGCTTCCCTTAGCAGTCACCCTAAAAGCCCTGTTAAGTCCCATTGAGCTCTTTGGACCAATGGATGCATTTTCTGGGTTCCAACTCACTGAGTGCCAGTTTGATAGTTGCTCTGTCCTCTTGTCTCAGAGTGACACTCGCCAGTTTTTGCTTCCGTCATGCTGCCTGTTGGGTCAGTAACACCTTTGACCCTGGGTTTTGTGAGTCTTGTTCCTTGCTCATACTCCAGTTCACCCAGTCTTATGATATTGATGTTTGGGTACAGGCGGCTTCAGCGTTGCATGCTAGATATTGATTGCTGCAGTGTGCTAGGTTGGTTGCTCACCCGGATGCCCCGCTTTGGTTATAGGGATCTGGACTTGGAGGCATTAATCACATCGACTTTGGTTTCGTCCGTGCTCCCGTGTCCTTCCCTGGTTAGTGTTGTTCATCCTGATACAACTCCCCTCCCCATGCTCACAAACGTCTGAAGGTTTCGGAGTCGGGGCGGGGTTTAGATGGTAGTGAGACTTGGGCAGCTTGTCTCTCTGGCCAGGGAGAGAGGAGGAAGCTGCGGCTGCAGTCCTGCCTTCGCCTGTTTCTCGAGGGCTCCCGGTCACACAATGGGTGTTTGAACAGCTGTGTGGAAGTCTAAACTTCGCCATGCTGGCTTACCCACTAGGTTGGGTTTGACTTCAGCGGCTGTTCTGCTTCCTTTGGGGATCTCCCTTCCGCCGCTCTTGTGATCATTGAGTTCGGCCTCTGGGGGCTTTACGTCGGTTGCTGCATCGTCAGTTTTCTCTTTGTAGTTTTCTGGGTTCAGTGCTGTGGCGCCTACCTGAGCCCTCACTTGATGTGTTCATGGATGCCTCGTCTCTCACCCATGTACATATGTGCGTAGTATTGTGGGAGGAGTAATTGTGGTGAGGGAGAGAATCGAGGTACAGTAGCCTCACTGTGTGGCAGCCACTCTTGTTTTGCTCATCATACTAGCTTAGTGGTTCGCTATGGTGAACACATTTGTACATGAGTATATACAATGTGTGTGTATATAGTGTAGTAACAGCAACAGGAGTATGTTGGGAGGAGCTATTTTGGTGAGGGAGGTGACGTAATCGTAACGTCATCTGCTGGCTGCTGTGTGATTTCTCATGCAGTGTATGGTGGCCACTGTAAAGTTTGGACACAATACCGGCTTACTTGCATAGTTCTGGTGAATAAAACATGTAGATAGGTATACATAACATGTGTAAATAGTGTAATACAAACAATAACAGTATGGTGGGAGAAGCAATGTTGGCGAGTAAGATGTTGGAGGAGTGAGGGAGAGACTGGATGTTGGAGGAGTGAGGGTGTGGCAGCTGACACTCTCGGAGTTCTGAGTGTGTTGATGGTGAATGTATATAGTGTATAGTGTGTACATAGACTGTGTATATACATAAATTAGCATAATACAATGGAAATATGTGCGGAATATGTGTACACATGTCATACACGTAACACAGTGTCTTCGGACAGTACAGATGTTCTACTGCCATAATATAGTGTACATGTTCATTATACATAGGATTGGCACATAAAAGCATATAAAATGTATTTGGAACTGTGCGCAGAAAATCAACAAAAATATATTCGCGGCAACTCGCGCATCCTGCCCCAAGCGCCCTACCGGCCCCGGGGGCATATACCACAGGCGGCCAGGGAATGATGACATCACACACGAACTTACAGACCCCATAGCAGCTAAAGTACTTACAATTTCGACCTTCTGTTACTATACCCTTACTCAGGAAAGGGTTTTTGACACATTAAAAACGGAAAAGAATTTTTTCCAGAGATTTTATTTCTTGCGCACTGGGGGGGGGGGTGTCATATTTGGAGGCTGCGAACACAATCGTTGGTGACACATTTTGGCTGCAATTGAGCGAGGAATTCAGTCAAAATTGAGGCGCTGAGACAGTAAGAATTCTGCTCTGTCCTCCTCCACCTGCTACTGCTGTGCAGTCAGGCAGGAATTGCCACAAAGATGTTATTACCTAATTTTTTCAATGTGTCTTGATTGATTTCTTCTGTTATTTTTTTGTTTTTTTCGGTAATATTATTCAATAGTGTGTAGTGTGATATATTGATATAATAAAATGTGTGATCCATTGCTATACTCAAAAGTATGGTGTGCATATTAGTCATTCAGTTATGTTCATAAGACAATAAACAAATAGTTTTGCTGTTATTACATTATATACACAGGTTATATATAAGTATCTGTATGTTTTGTTCACCATAGAGAAACACTAAGTAGGTATGATAAGTCCAAACAACAAGAGTGGGCTGCCTCACACCAGCCAGCAGATGTTACCTCCCTCCCTCCTTCAACACCTTACTCGCCAACATTCCTCCTACCACAATACTGTTTGTGCTTTTATTACACTGTATACACACATTATATATAATTATCTACATCTTTTGTTCACCATAACTGTGCAACTAAGCTGGTATGGTGTCCAAACAACATAGTGACAACAAAAAACTGCATGACACGTGAAACAGCTGCTAGCAGACGACAGCATGTCACTCCCTCCATCACCAACACCTTCATCACCAAAATGGCTCCTCCCAACATACTCCTTTTGCTGTTATTACACTATATACACACACATGCTATACATAAGTATCTTCATTTGTGCTCACCATAGCGAGCCTCTAAGCTGGTATGGTGAGTCCAGACAATAACAGGTCGCCAAACAGTCAGCAGACGACGCCACCTCTCCCTTCCTCCTCGCCAAGATTCCTCCTCCCACCATAATGTACACATTGCTAATTCTCACCACAATCCTGCTATTATCAGAATCCTGCTCACTAAATCTTATAAATGAATAATTTTTCCACAAGTTTATTTTGTAAAGAAACATGAGAAGTTGTTTGAAGATTCTTAGAGGGACGAAACAATGGCAGTGTGCTGTGGCTAGCGCTGTGAACATCTTGAACAGCATTGAGTTCACTGATATCGGAACATTGTACACAGTCTTTACCACAGTCGGACTCTTCTGTAATACTATTATGGCAAAATAATTCCAGTTACATATATATTTTGAAAGTTTTAGGTGATGCTGTGGTCACAAGCTGAACAGCAGTGCTGTTAGCTCATGCTGTGAGTGCCAGCCTTGGTTGCTCACTCAGTACTGAGGCCTTCACACCCGGGAATGTTGCCCACAATTTTTTTAAAACATGGTGTCTGCTTATGGTGATCTACTTAAAACATGGTGTCTGCATGGTGAGCATAAGAAATATTGCCGGAACAACTGTGGAGATCTTAAAGAGAAAACTAGATAGTTTTCTCCAAGGAGTGCCGGACCAACCGGGCTGTGGTGGATGTGTAGGCCTGCGGGCTGCTGCAAACAATATCCTGGTGAACCAAACTCTCACAAGTCAAGCTTGGCCTCGGGCCGGGCTTGGGAAGTAGAAGAACTCCCAGAACCCCATCAACCAGGTATCAAGCAGGAAGCTGATGTGAACCCCGAGTTTGGAATTTGTGGGAGTTTGGAATCTTAATGGTACTCCCAACCATACATAGTTGTGGTGTGCCATCCTGCAATAGCTATTCACCCTGGCTATATATGTATTGTGCCCTTTAAGGGTTAAATTATACATTTGTTTGTTCATTCTTACATACATTTTTCACTTTTTGTTCATTCATTCATACATACTTACACATATGCATAATGTATACATATACAGGTACAGTATTATATTATAATAATAAATGTATTATTATACACATTATACAATTATTATTATACAACCTCTGTAGGTATAGAGGATGCATGTTAAATAAAGCCATTAATATGTAAAGCATTTGATGCATAATTTAAGTATTTAAATGTCATTGTAAACATAAATGTTACAGCGGAGTGGTGTATGCCAAGCCCGTTGGCACAGTACGGCCCTTACAAGCAGAAATGGGTCATAGGTTAGAAGGAGGCGGAATCATCCACCGACCGAACATTTTATCGCGTGGAGCTCAGCCCAACTTCCCCGTCGAGGCTCTAGCCAAACAGGGGGTGTCTGTTCAGCAAATCACCGTGCCTAAGGGTTAGTAAAGAGGCATTCAGTTCGACATTTTGATCCTTTATAAGGGAAGACATCCAACCCACAGTTGAGAGATAAGGTCAGTGAGCCAATACTCATCTCCCACAAGCACAGTTAGGTTAGGTGAGTACACATCTGAAAATAAAGGAAGTGACAATGTTGTGGTCTGTCCTACACCATTTTCAAAGCCATCCTTAACCATTATCAAGCCTGTTTTGAATAATTATTCTGTCTGTCCTGGACCATCATCAAGTCCGGCCAGGACTAATACCAGGTCGTGTGATCCTGGATGGGCCAAAACATTGTTACTTCCTATATTTTTGGGTGTGTAGGTTGGGTGTCAAATATTTAGCCATGTTAGTGTGTTTATGGGGACTTTTCTTATGTTGTGTTTTGTACAGTGTAGTTCAGTCAAGGAACAAAGTACCTGCTAACACAGTAGATATGGGATCACTCAATTGTTTCAAGTGTAAGTTAAACATGAATGTATTTGGCTGGCTATAAAAAGGAGTTGGCACACTCATGGGCCAATTCAAACTATCTCGTGTTGGCCTATAAACCTTCTGTGGTTCCTTAATTCTTACATTCCCATATTGTTATGCAATAGCTAAACATGAAGTGATCTCAGTGTATCATTACTTTTTAACTGGGTCTTAGTTAGCTGTCTCTAAGGTGCAACTGTAACATCATGGTGGGGAGTAATGGTCTCGGCTCAGTCCATGGATAAATAATGGGGGTTAACGGCATTACCTGAGTTTGTTCTACAAGGGTATAAGTGTAGGTTGAGGGTGATCGAGTGTCATGAAGGAGGCTAAACTTTGTAAGTCATGAACAAGGCTAAAGTTCGTGGGTCATGAACGAAGTTTGTGGCTCATGAACAGGTCATGAACAAGGCTAAAGCTTATGGCTCATGAACGAGTCATGAACAAGGCTAAAGTTTGTGGTTCATGAACCAGGCTTAATTTTGTAAGTCATGAACAAGGCTATTTAAAAGAGCTCTAATGGCTATTGAATCCTCTAATGTTGCAGAGGATAATATCCTCCCCAAATGTTTAAATCAATGTAATGACCTCTGTGTTACAGAGTTTGAGTTGGTTACAAAGGGTTCACTAGCTCCAATGACTTTTATGGTGCAGAAATTAACTTGCCAACAAATGTTTCAGTATTTCCAATAAACTTTGTATTGCAGAGGTTAGCATCCCCACAAATTCGGGAGATGGGAAGCCAATTCTTCTGAAGGCGGGCCAGTCAGTAATGGTTATCAAGACGCAGAAGGGCATTTACCTACGGCTGAATGACGGCAAGATCGTGGCCATTCGTGTACCTCCAGGAAATGGTGAGAAAATGAAGAAATAACTAATCCCTACCAGGGCCTTCCTGTTGCTTCTTTGTCTGCTGTCACCATGGTTGGTTGTCAACAAATAAGAAGAATCCATCTAGACGTGAAGTCAGCGACACCTGTCTCATCATTGGTCAAGGTATTAATCATGTGCTCTTTATTTACCATAAGGTGTCACTCTCCTGATCCCTTGACTTGATAATGGTACTGTACTTTAATACAGTAGCCATGGCATCTTTAAATTTAATAGGGCCTGGAAGCCACTATTCACATTTATAAAGAAGGAAACGGAGAATGACATCCTTATTTTCTCAGCATATTTGAAATCGGTAACAAGGAGAAGTTGTAATAATATGTGGGAGTCACATGTTATTGAGAGAGGTAGGAAGATGCATACATGAGGAGGGAACCCCATCAGGTGATGGAGATTGTTGGTGTAGCATTTATATTACAGTAGAAACCTTAAGAATACTGTATATATGTCTACTGATGGTTCAAAGAGTTTATCATGTGCATCCTAAGGTTTTTTGGTATGAGGAACTGAAGGCACCAGGAGGTTCCGCTGCTCTCAATACATGTATCCGACATCTCATGGTATTATTGAAAGTTTGGTGAACCCATTCTAAAGTGTAGACAACAACACTTCGAGAAATACTCGTGGGATTTCTGTTAGTGACTAGAAGAACTATAATGGGTCACGCATTTGCCACACGAAATCTGTTAGCGTTAGGTACAGAAAATATTAACCATGGCGCACAGGTATGTCCTTGTATGACATTTCCATTGACAGTGTTGTTAGCAGCCCTACTTCCAAGTCTATTATGTTGCGTGTGTCTGTGTATATGTGCAGCAAGATAAGATTAATATTGTAGAATCAGTGGTGTTGGAAGTGAGAGTATGTAGTACCTACCTTGTCATAGCCATATGAGGCATAAACTTAAGGCCCTGGCCAGGTTTAGAGTTTGGTCTTTCATATGTCAAGATGACTGAGAATCTTGGTAATGAACGTGATGAAGCATTGCAATAAGACGAATATTAATGAATCTTATTGAATTGCTTCAAATGTCTTGTTACCACTGATGGGGCAGATGTGCTCATATGAGTTTGTTTGTTCCTCTGTGCTTACATCATTAAGTTTTTTGGGTGTTGAGTGTTCAGTATTTTTGTCATAATCACATGTTAAGTCCAGAGGCCAGGCATTGGTAATGGGATGGACAAAATATAATGTTATATCCGGAGTCTGGTTCCAGTACTGGGATGGACAAAATATAATGTTATATCTGGAGTCTGGTTCCAGACAAAATATAATGAAGTGTGTATTGAGAACACAAGTTTATGCATGATTGATGTCGAAGTTAATGGGTACTTCAAAGACTCGTACGATGATGGGAGTTTCCTGTTACTGTGTATTTTTTTTAACCACTTTATTATAAACCTTTATTGATGGGGAATATGATCTTGAGTAATGTCTCAATAACAAATATTATATACGTACCAATGCCAATATTAGTACTGGAGGAGCTGAATCTCTTCATACTTAAAGAGGAAAGAGTGCACGTGTTGATATTCTGCGAACGATTCTAAAGGAAATTTACAAATATCAAAACAAAGCTGTGGTTAAGGTGAAGAACTGCATAATTAATCAGTGTAAAATGGTAACTAAAGGACTCATTGAATCATGGAGATTCAGTCAGTCAAGCCTGACCCCGGGCCGGGGCTGGAGAGTAGAACAACTCCATCCAGATACAATCCAGGTACGGATGTCAGTGCTTACCTATCAGTGACAGTAGGAGTGAGATCTAGCTCTTTATGCTCCAACTCCTACCCATTTATACCTGACTAATTACATCACAACATATTCATATTTTCTGTGGAGAGCCCATCCGGCTTCCCAGAGCTTACCGGGCTGATATATATGTATTAGATTGCGGCATCAATCAATTCGATCAGAGTTCTTGCCTACCGGGGACTGCTAGCCAGAACCTGGCCCCTCCCCCCCCAGGAGAGGCGCAAGGAGCAATGCCTTAAAGAAACCCCCCATGTGTTTGGAAGCATTCTATGTCTGCTATCTACCGGGTTAGGTACCTAGAAAGGTAGGGGTCCCATAACAAACTCCACATGGTGAAAATTGCTACTGAAAAGCAAACTATCAAGCAGAACTCCACAATCTGAAAACAAGCAAACAAGCATGACGTCACAATTGCCGCTACGCCACTGACTGCGCAGCTCCTCCCTCCCCAGCTCCTCCCTCCCCAGGATGAGGAATGGGGGTGCCCCGGACCCTTGTGCCAGCCATCCAACCTCAGTTCTTAGGTTGATGTATTGATTGGCGGTCGTTCAACTCTGGCTCCAGTCTCTGTCCAGTGCTATGCCCTTGTGGTGTTGTTCCGCTGTGTTGTGGTGTTCGAGCCAGGTATAATTCACAGAGTATTGAGGCTGCATGCGCCTAGGGCCATCTTCCTTAGGTGCTCTGTAAGTACTGCCCGTGTAGCCTGGGGTTATCTTCCACAAGTCATTCATGGACTACCTCCGTAGGGATCTTTTGCTGCTCGCATGCTAGGTATCGGTTGCTGTTACCTTGCCCTAGGTTGGTTGCTCACCGGATGTCCTGAGGCTGCCCCACTTTTTTTATAAGGACCCAGACTTGGGGGGGGGGGGGGACGTTCGTCACTTTGATTTTGGTTTTGTTTGTGCTCCCGAGCCCCTCCCTGGTTGGTGTTGTTTGTTTTGCTTCCCCCCTTCCCATGCTCCCGGCTCCCAAACATTGAGGTTTCGGAGTCAGGGTGGGGTTTCGATGTTTGTGAGACTCGAGCGGCTTTGGGGACTGCCCCATCCGGGTCGGCGACAGTCATGCGAGCCAGCTTTGGCCTCCGTTGCGGTTTCCCGGGGCTGTGGAAGGGGAGTGTGCTAGCGGTTCTGGGGCTGTTTGCCCCAGCTTGGGTTTTGTGCCTTCTGGGCATGAGGGGGGGTTAGTCCCCCCTCCTGCCTGCTTTGTTTTTCCCACATTCACCGGCGTGATTTCGGATCCCTTGCATGAGCCGCATCTCTTTTTTTTGTTTGGCGGCCATTTTCCTTCTGCGGGTTGCTTCCTTGCATGGCCGCTAGGGTGGCACTGCGGTTTGTTTGTTTACATGTGCCTGGGAGTGTGTGCTCGCGTTTCAGGGGGAGTGTTTTTGCTTCCATCTCCTCCCATTGCCATTTTACTGTATGCTCTTTCTTTTGAGGCCTTCTTCCTTTTTTGTTTCTCTGGACACCTTTGGTTCCCAGAGAAACCTGGGAAATGGTTGCTGGCTCACAGAAACTCATCACAGAACCAACAGAAGGTTCTCTGGTATGTTTACCCCCCCTCCCCGGGTTCGTTTCCGGGTTCCTTTGGGCTCTTCAGTTCTGTTCTGGAGGTTTTCTACCGCTTGGGTTTTCCTTTGGGGGGGTTTGGGAGGCCATTGGAGGTTACTGCCTGTGTGTCAGGGACTGGTTAGGTTCGTGGTGGGGCAGCTTGCTTCTCGTCTTCCTTGCCTTTCCTTTGGCCGGTCTCTGGCACCTCACGTTTTCCGTGTATTGCCCAGTTTGTGGTGGCCCATGTACGTCTGCTAGATGTTAGGTTGTTGGCCCACCTTCCGCCACTCCTTCCGTTGGTTCTGCCGGACGTATGGGCTCCCGGATGTGGGGCTCTTTGCATCGGGGTGGTCTCGGTGTCTTTCCGTGTATGTGGCACCCTACCCCGACTGCAAGGCCGTCACAGTGGATTCTTTTCGGCAGGACTGGTCGAGTTGTGGTTACCTGTACCTCTTCACCCCGGCCTAGCTGTTACTTCAGGTCCTGTCTTGTTTGGAGCTGTCCAAGGGGAGAGTAGTCCTGTTGGCCCCTTGGTGGCCGGCCCAGCCTTGGTTTCAAGCACTGCTTGCTCGGTGTCCGAACCCGCAATGTTTTCCGCGGCTCTGCCTCTTTCAGCAGGTCGGACCGGTCCGGTATGTGGCTGGTTCGATCTTCTCGTCTGTTTTTTTCTGACGCAGCTCTTTCACCACTTGTATGATGATCAGGTGACTTAGTTGCTGGTGTCCCACCTACGAGCTTCATTTTGGAGACAGTGTGAAGTTTCCTGGCGTTCTGTTTGTCGTTTTCTCTCCCTTAGTAGGTTTTGGATCGGGTTGCTTTGTCCTTTCTCTCTCTTGTCTTTTTCAGGACCGGCATTTGATGCCAAATGCTGTTGCCTTGTATCGTGCAGCGCTGGTGGAGCCACTTTTGCTTGCGTTTAGGGGGTTGTTACTTCTGCTTTGTTCCGCAAGCTTTTCTCGTGTGTTGTTTCACCTCGGGCCTACTCATTCGCCGCCTGAGCTGTCCTGGTCTTTGGACCGGGTGCTCTCTTTTCTCACTTCTCCTCAGTTTGTGGTGGCCCCTTCGGTTCTGGATTGTTTTTCTCATGTTTTTTTTCCTGTTAGCATTAGCTTCTGAGAGTCGGGTCAGGGAACTTCATGCTCTCCTCCGGCGCAGGGGTTTCTGCTCTTTCAGTCCTGGTGGTAGGTTTGTTCGTTTGCAGCCGTATCCTTCTTTTCTGGCGAAGAACGAGATGGCAGCTTTCTGAAGGGGTTGTTGATGCTTGGTTGGGTTGGGTCGGTAGGGGGTGCATCATGTGTTGTGTTCGGTTGCGACTCTTCCCATTTATTTGTGGGCCATGGCCTCGGTGGCCGGGGACGCCCTTTGAGTTGACCCAGTTTCCATTCTTCCCTGTTTCAGGGCTTGGGTCTCCCAGGTCGTCTGCAGGGTTATTCGATCTACCCAACCTGTGGTCTATCCTCGTGTCCATGACATTCGCTACTTTGCTACTTTAGCTGCCCGTTTTGGTAATATGTCTTGGGCTGACATTCGGGTGCGAGGATTTTGGAGGTCGAACAGGATCCTGGCCGTGTGTTACCTCGTTAATGTTCCTGACCCTAGTCGGGCATGTGTCGCTTCGGGTTGCAGGTTGCAAGCAGTTGTCTCAACTTGAGCTGAGGTGCGAGTGACAGCCGTCTCCCGGGTAAGACCCTCTTTTTCCTTTTCAGTGGTTAGGTAGCTCTGGGGAAGTCATAGAGGTTCCCAGGCAACCCTCCCTCCTTCTGGTCAGCGATATTCGTGTTTTTTATATTCAAGCTCTGAACAGGGGTTGAATGGCCGGTGCAGGGTCTTGGGCTCCCCCCTTCACCCTCCCGGGGAGGGGGAAGCTGCGCAGATAGCGGCGCGGCGGCGATTGTGACTTAATGCTTGTTTTCAGATAATGGAGTTCCTTGATAGTTCGGCTTTCAACAGCAATTTTGAACCAGGTGGAGTTTGTTTTGGGATGCCTACCTTTCTGGGTGCCTAACCCAGTAGATAGCAGACATGGAATGCTTCCAACCACATATGGATTTCTTTATGCCATTGCTCCTCGTGCCTATCTGAGGGGGCCAGGTTCTGGCTCGTGGTTCCCTGAAGGCAAGAACTACAATTGAATTGACGGATGCCACGTTCTAATACATACACATCAGCCCAGTAAGCTCTGGAAAGCCTCTAGGTCTCGCCCAGAAAATGGCGTTTCATTACATTCAACGCTGGTTTTTTCATAGTTTTGAATGGAATTAATTTCAATAATCTTTTCCTTCAATGCATGCCACTTGCCGACCACTTCTACTGGGAACGAGAACTTCCTTACATTTCCTCGACTCAAATGCATGTCCATCATTTTTTTTTATTTTTGATTCAGCTACTGGGAATAAAAAGTTCCAAGTAGCAGGGGCTGTGGTGAGCCCGTAGTGGACTTACCAGGCACAGGAGTGGGGCTGTATGTGATCTGCATGTCCTGCTTCCACTGATGTTGCCTTGTCCTTCGTGTTTTTAATTTAAATAGGCTTCTTTTGTTCACTTTGCCTATTCTAAGACCTTCCTTAGTGGAAGAGTGCTAAACAAATATAAATGCACGCAAACAAGATTACATCAGGGAAAAATCAGTAGGAGACATGAGGAGGATTCAAACATATGCTCTGGATACTCACTAGCAAATGTCTTAGACAATTACACCACGACATGCTAAACTACACTACATTATGGTCATGATGTAGTTGTCTTGCTCTGGATACTCACTAGCAAATGTCTTGGACAACTACACCACAACATGGTAAACTACACTACATCATGGTCGTGGTGTAGTTGTCTGAGGCGTTTGCTTGGGAGTACCCGGAGCACAGGTTGGAATCCTCCTCACCGCTCCTACTGATTTTCCCATTGATACATCATGTTAATGTGATTTCTTTCTGATTAGATCAGGGGTTCACATCTTTTTAGTTACACACCCAACTGATTACCCAACATAACACCATACTCTTTTCACCTGGCTGTTGACACCATTACCACCACCCCCACCAATCCCAACATGGTCCCATACACCTTTCACCCGGCTGTTGACATCACTACCACACGGATACCTTTAGGTATCAGTGTGACTTAAAAAGATGTCAATAGTCTGGGTTTACTTTACATATGGATAGCAAAAAAAAAAAAAAAAAAATGTAAAAGAAAATCATAAGGATTTTATCATTTATTTATAGAAAACTGCTTTGCCCTTTCATTCCATATTGATAATGGTGATAATTGTAATCTAACTGTTTTCTGGAGGGGTGTAACAGTGGCTCCCTGATGTGTATAGAGTCCCCTAGCTTGCTGAGTTAGGGGGGACTATACACATAAGTCACATCAGCCCTAGGAGTCCGTGTTTCCTATCAGAGACCTGGGTCCGGATTCACGAAGCAGTTACCCAAGCACTTACAAACCTGTACATCTTTTCTCAATTTCTGGCGGCTTTGTTTACAATTATTAAACAGTTAATGAGCTCAGAAGCCCCAGGAGGCTGTTATAACAATAACAACAGTTGACTGGGAAGTTTTCATGCTTGTAAACTGTTTAATTAATGTAACCAAAGCCCTCAGAGATTGAGGAAAGATGTACATGTTCGTAAGTACTTGCGTAACTGCTTCGTGAATCTGGCCCTTGGTAGGCAACAATGCTTCCTGCCCCCCCATCCCTTCCCTTACAGAAGTTCAGGGAGCAGGCAATAGTTACGATTCTCCTCACCAAGGAAACATCCAAAAAGTAAGCGAAACAAGAGTGACCGTCCCCGCCGACACTAGGGGACAAGAGACCACATTAGCTCAGGTCTGTCTGTTGTTGCAGCAGATTCCTGGATGGGTATCCCTGTGCCTCAAGAACGCATACTGGAAAGTTCCAATTCATATGAGGTTCAGGGACAGGTTAGGGTTTCTTGTTTCAAGGTTGTTTCCTTTCTGCTTGAACCTGGTTCCTCTATTACAAAAATACAGTCAAATCATACCATAGAACATATAAGCAATGTAAAGGATTTGGGTGTAATCATGTCGGAAGACCTTACCTTTACAGAACACAATAAAGTAGCCATCACAACTGCAAGAAAAATGACAGGTTGGATAACAAGAACCCAAACAATTGATGGCATACCAATGATGATACTTTTCAAAATGCTAGTGCTCTCTAGAGTGGAATATTGTTGCACAATTACAGCCCCTTTCCAAGTTTGAAAAATTGCTGATCTGGAGAGCGTGCAGAGATCCTTTACTGCCAAAATCCACGCAATAAACCATCTAAATTACTGGGACTAACTGAAATGCCTATCTTGTATTTTCCAGTATGCAGGCGGGAGAGATACATAATAATTTACACATGGAAAATACTAGCGAGGTTGGTCCCAAACCTGCACACAGAAATAATACCACATGAGACCAGAAGGCATGGCAGAATGTGCAGAATACCCCCATTGAAAAGCAGAGGTGCAATAGGTACTCTGTGAGAGAACTCTATCAACGCTAGAGGCCCGAGACTGTTCAACACGCATCCACTACACATAAGGGGCATAACTGGCCGACCTATCGCAGTGTTCAAGAGAGAACGTGATAAACACCTCCAAAGGATACCTGGTCAATCAGGCTGTGATTCATATGTCAGACTGTGAGCAGTCACGTCCAACAGCCTGGTTGACCAGTCCAGCAACGAGGAGGCCTGGTCGAGGACCTGCCGTGAGAACGCTAAGCCCTGAAATCATCGCAAGGTAAGGTAAGGTACCTCTGGGTGCTTGACCTGTTAAAAGTTGCTCCTAACAGATGCAGACAGGCCACGACGACCCCCGTAAGGCGTGTGAACAAGCGAGGTTATCTTGAGATTATCTTGAGATGATTTCGGGGCTTAGTGTCCCTGCGGCCCGGTCCTCGACCAGGCCTCCACCCCCAGGAAGCCGCAAGTAGCAGCTATCTAATTCCCAGGTACCTATTTACTACTAGGTAACAGGGGCATCAGGGTGAAAGAAACATTTTGCCCATTTGTCTCTGCCTCCACCGGGGATCGAACCCGAAACCTCAGGACTACAAATCTGAAGCGCTGTCCACCCAGCTGTCAGGTGCGAGGTGCCAGATTCAACCCGAACGGGAGACAACGAAAGCGGTAACCTTGACGCCCCACAACAAAACCGAGCCAGTCCCTGAACCCCGGATGAATCAGGATGTGCAAATAAGCTTCCCGGAGGTCAGGGATGCCATCCAAGAACCTGGCTCTAACAGGAGCCGAACTTAAGACAGTGTAGTCATCCGAATGGAAGGGCAGTGAACCCCGGGAATTCAAACAGGACAAGTCCAGAATGAACCTCAGGTCCGCATAGTCCCGTTCTGGCACTTGAAACAGAAGGGAAACCCATCTGAGGGACGACGCCCAACCGAACCCACTCCAAGACGACTTGACAGAGCGCAGTAGAAGAGGCCTGCTCCGTCAGCCCCGAACCTCCCGAAGGAGGAGGTGCCACCCAACGCCACCGCAAGCCGAAGGAAACGACCTGAAATGCCCACAAATAGTGGGACCAAGCATGAGCGAACATTTAAAGCCTCACCCCCATCGCCCCGTCAATGGGACTAACCACGAAATGGTCGGCGCCCCTTACGAGACCCAGAACCTTGCACAGAGCGAGCACTACGCCGACTAGACGAAGGTGGGACCGAAGGTAGAGCCGAACTCGAAACTGGCACCAGTGGCCTACTACGATGAGTGGACCCCCCGGAGAACCAACTAGTCAGACATAGGACGGCAACTGGCCGAAGCCACCTGAATATTCTGCACTATAGCCGAAGGAGCAAAAACAAAGAACAAAAAGGAGAAGACGTCCCAAGAGCCAGGGCCCAGGCCTACTCCAAGGAGGAGGCAAGCACCGCCTGCTGGGAAAAATAGAACAGGGAAACCGCATCCCACAAGATCAGCGCAAAAAGCTTAAACAAGCCAGACGACGCGCACCGACGAGCTCAAGGCAACAAACCCGAGCGCCCTGACATCCTCTCCAAGCCAGTCCGAAGACAGCTCCAGGAGGGAAAAGAAGCGCAAGGCCGAAGCCAAGAGGCCCCGGGCACGCAAATCCTCGACCACCTCCGCAGCCGACAGGGAGGAAACCTGCACATGGAGCCGCAGAACGCCAACATCCTGGGAAAGGGCAGGAGCAAACAGGCACTCATTGAGGTGCTCAACTTCCCTCGCCCCCCCCCCAAAACCTGAACCACCGTCGAGACCTCGCGCCACTCAAGCATGCGGGAACGACAGAAGGAATGCCAAGCCTCCAAAGCAAAAATAGGACAGTCCGCCAGCCAAGACGACCCAGAAAGAAAACGAATTCCCAAACCTGAAAGACGACGGATCCATCACCGAGGAGTAATCCTGGTCGCTTACGAGGTAAGACACCAGGGCAGCCCGCACTGCAGACGGTTGGATGCTGGAAGCCACAAACCTCTGGAAAGACGGGACCAGGTACTTGAGTACGGTAAAAATGAGGACCTTAAACATAATACAGGGTACAAAACACAATCAAATCTGCCCCATAGTAGGAAAACAGCATGTAAAAGATTTGGGAATAATGATGTCTGATGACCTAAAGTTTAGGGAGCATAACCAAGCAAACATTGCATCAGCCAGAAAAATGATGGGATGGATTACGAGAACTTTCAATTCCAGAGATACCATACAGTGATTGTACTCTTCAAATCAAATCACTTGTGCTGTCCCAGCTTGAGTACTGCTCAGTGCTCACTTTCCCCTTCACAGCAGGAGAGATTACTGAAATAGAGGAAATACAGAGAACATATATGGCATACATAGACGCGATAAAGTCCCTAAATTATTGTGATCGTCTCAAAGCTCTCCAAATTTACTCACAAGAAAGGAGACGAGAGAGATATCAAATAATATATACGTGGAAAATACTGGAGGGCCAGGTCCCAAATCTACACAGTAAAATATCAGCATACTGGAGTGAACGTTATGGAAGAAAATGCAGAATAGAACCAGTGTAGAGCAGGGGTGCCACAGGCACAATCAGAGAACACTGTATAAACATTAGAGGTCCACGGTTGTTCAACATCCTCCTCGGAAGCATAAGAAATATTGCCGGAACAACCGTGGACATCTTCAAGAGAAAACTAAATAGTTTATTTAAGCAGGGCTGGACCAACCGGGCTGTAATGGGTATGCGGGCGTGTGGGTCGCCTGCCTGGTGGACCAAACTCTCACAAGTCAAGCCTGGCCTCGGGCCGGGCTTGGGGAGTAGAACAACTCCCAGAACCCCCATCAAGTAGGTAAACTGACTTCAAAAACTTGTGTAAGCAATCATTAAGAATCTTTTATACCTCATAGGTTAGACCAATATTGGAATATGCAGCTCCAGCTTGGAGTCCATACCTAATCAAACACAAAACAAAGTTAAAAAAAAAGTATGCCATGAGGCTAGTCCCTGAGCTGAGGGTGTATGAGCTACAAGGAAAGATTACTGAAACTAAACCTCACGACACTGGAAAACAGAAGAGTTTAAATTCTCAGAGGAATTGACAGGGTAGATAAAGATAAACTATTTAGCATGAGTGACATGAACAAGGGGACACGGGTGGAAACACAGTTCTCAAATGAACCACAGGGACATTAGAAAAAAACATTTTTAGTGTCAGAGAAGTTAACAGATAGTGTATTAGGCAGTGATATGGTGGAGGGAGACTCCAATACACTGTTATAAATGTGATGTGGTGGAGGGAGACTCCATACCCAGTTTCAAATGTAGATATGATAGAGCCCAATAGGGTCAGGAATCTGTGCACTCTTTGATTGACAGTTGAGTGGCAGGACCAAAGAGCCAGAGCTCAACCCCTGCAAGTTCAACTAGGCTAGTACCTCCTCTTCTTCTTTGAGCGTGGTTTGCTCTTCCTCCACCCCGGTCGGTCGGCCGGGAGCGGACGGCCAAGCGGACAGCACGCTGTACTTGTGATCCTGTGGTCCTGGGTTCGATCCCAGGCGCCGGCAAGAAACAATGGGCAGAGTTTCTTTCACCCTATGCCCCTGTTACCTAGCAGTAAAATAGGTACCTGGGTGTTAGTCAGCTGTCACGGGCTGCTTCCTGGGGGTGGAGGCCTGGTCGAGGACCGGGCCGCGGGGACACTAAAAACCCCGAAATCATCTCTAAGATAACCTCAAGATAACCCCTGCTTCCAGTCTCGAAACGTCTAGGGGTTTGGGGTTGGGGCAGGGCTAAGTTCGGGATGTTGCTTGGTCGGCGGCTCCGGTAGTTGCCAATTCTGAATAGGTAGTGGAGGCAGGTGGGCCAGCAGGTCCCACCGAGGCTTCTGGGTCCTTTCAGCCAACCCCTCTTTCCTTTAAACCTTTTCCCTGGAATCTGGTTTTCTATCTCAGGTGGTGAGCACGAATGCTGGCTTCTCTCCGGGGGCCCCCAACTGCAGCTTTTGGGGTTTGGATGGAGTTGATAATGTACCTCTGGGGTCCCATTTGACTCTACTTGGTTCCTGATTCCCTCTGAGGAGGGTCTCCTTTCTCAGAGGCAGGGGCTTTCTTATCTCTCCCTCCCTCTATGCATTTGATTTGGGTCCGACTGCCCCCAAACCTGCACACAGAAATAACACAACATGAGACCAGGAGGCATGGCAGGATGTGCAGAATACCTCCTTTGAAAAGCAGAGGTGCAATAGGTACTCTTGAGAGAGAACTCTATTAACATCAGAGGCCCTGAGACTGTTCAACACGCTTCTACTACACATAAGGGGCATAACTGACAACCCCTCACAGTTTTCAAGAAAGAACTTGATAAACACCTCTAAAGAAATACAAAGAGCATCCAACAGCCTGGTTGACCAGTCCAGCAACGAGAAGGCCTGGTCGAGGAACAGGCCACGGGGAGGTTGAGCCCCAAAATCATTGCAAGGTAACTACAAGGGTTCATTTCCATGTGCCTTTTGGCCTATCCGGATTGTTCTTGCAGAGTTTTCTTGCACCTCGTGTCCTTCCTACAGCAGCTTGTGAGGCAGTGCTTACGTACATCCTGCAAGACCTGGATTAGGCCTCATTGATGGATGCTATCTCTCATGAGTTAAGGTTGCCTTCTTATTGGATGCGGGACAAGGTTATGGAGTCTTACTTGCTGGCAGGCAAGGAAGCATTATTCTTGCTTTGGTATGGCTTTTGTAGATCCTGCATGCTTGTGTGGTGTGGAGTGTCGACCATGTTACAAGTGTTTTACTGGGGCTCTTGTGCCTCTCCGACTGCCTGCTTGCACCTGCTGTCTCTTGGGACATGGGTTTTGTTAAGCACTATGCACACCTTCCCTTATTACAGCGCTTTGGGCCTGTCTACATTTGAATTCCGTTATGCATTTTATGGATTTCTTGGAGCTTTATTCTCACTGGCTCAAGGAAGATGAAGTGTTTGGCGGGGCGCCACATACAGGGGTCATGGCTTCTGCTGTTGCAACATCACCTGTGCTTTACAAGCTCTACACTTCTGTACTTTTGTACTCTGGCATGCAGTGGCTATGTTCTTCACCTGACTCGCATGTTGACAGGCTATGTTAGCCCAATCTTTGAATTCGGCATGGGCCTTGACTCTCCTGTCTGCCTCCCTGTTTTTTCTTTTCCTCTCTCCTGATGATGTGGTTGTGCAGTTTCTCTTATTGATTGCTAGAGCCTGTCAGCCTATTTTAGGCTTTCTGTTCTTGGCGTCCTCGCTTTCTTTCTTTGCCTGCTGTGGGTCCAGGTAGGCCATCTGTGGAGTCAGATGCTGGGTCGCAAGCACTTCCCTCAGCCGGTCTTGTCTCCATTGGGTCAGCGCTGTGCCCGCTCTGCTTTGAGGGTTGTATCAGGTGCTCCTGCATCATACCGGTCCTTTCATGGTTCACTCCTATGGTGAGGTATTGGGACGAGGGGTCATGGCTCGCCAAGTTTACCAATTCCTAGTCCCACAATTCGTTTCCTGCAGCCTGCGATGGGTTTGGTCAGTCTTTTCCCCTTCTAGGGGTTTGGATCCTCTCTATTTTGAAAGCATGTATCTTGAAGTCATATTGTATAATATGTAACTCTTCATCATCATAACCCTAATTGTTTTAAAATAGCAACGTCCTCATATTTCATAATGGAAATTTATGAGAACCTTTCATTGCAATCTCACGATCCAATTTGCACAACGACTGTACTGTAAGACCTCAGTTATCTTAACTGTATTACCTGAATCTTAAGGTAACCTGATTCTTCAGGTAATCTGAAGGAACCTATTCATCATGTTTGAGAAAAGAATGGGGATTAATGGGTAACCTGCTAGAGTAAGCAGGTCAACCATGAAAAATGTGCATGTAAATGGTGGTAACTGGCTTGTGGTTACAAAAAATTGCAAATTTGTTAATATTTGGGCATTCGTGGTACGAAATTCAGTCAAGATGAATGGGCGTAGGACTCATAAGATTTGGATTACCATACTAACACCTTACAATTATTTTATACGTAGTGTTGTATAAGTGGCTGAGCCATCCCCCAAAATCATAGTGCTATTTGCTCAAACTTACAAAACTGGATTGCTCTCGAAAAATGTTGCTGGTTTTGTGCTATTGGATTACCCCAAATTGCATGCCAAGAAAATGGGACAGTAACTATCCTGTCCATTATGCAATGCCTAAATAAGCATAAGGGGTCTGACAGCTGAGTGGATAGCGCTTCAGATTCGTAGTCCTGAGGTTCTGGGTTTGATCCCTGGTGGAGGTGGAAACAAATGTGCAAAGGTTCTTTCACTATGATGCCCCTGTTCACCTAGCAGTAAATAGGTACCTGGGAGTTAGACAGCTGTTATGAGCTGTTTCCAGGGGGCTGTGTAACAAAAAGGAGACTTGGTCGAGGACCGAGCCGCGGGGACGCTAAGCCCCGAAATCATCTCGAGATAACCTCGAGAAGCAATTCCAGGCCTAAAATATGAGATCATAGGCCTAATTAGTACATGTGCAATCGATGAGTCACAATAACATAGCTGAAGATATGATGACTAAACCACGCACCAGAAGATGTGGAGATGATGACAATTTGGTCCGACTTGATAATGTTCCTCTTGCCTGTTCCTCACCTCTTTTCTTACTTAATGCCCGCACCTCCCTCACTCTCATCACAATCTACTTGATAATGGTCCAGAATGGATCGAAACATCTTCATCTCCTAATTTTTTGGTGTGTAGTTTGGTCATCATAATATGTGCTTTAATAGGCCAAAGAAAATTTAGGTTTTGTTTCTGCCATTTTTATTTCATGTCCCGTAATAATTAGAAGTACGTATTATGAACATTGTCGGCTGCAACAGTTCGTTTTTGTACCTTCAACCAAATAGTTTCTATAAATATTACTGCTTCATTTTTGGAGGATGAGTTGAAATGAGTGGGTTCGATCCCGGGCGCCAGCTAGAAACAATGGGCAAAGTTTCTTTCACCCTGATGCCCCTGTTACCTAGCAGTAAATAGGTACATGGGAGTTAGTCAGCTGTCACGGGCTGCTTCCTGAGGGTGGAGGCCTGGTCGAGGACCGGGCCGCGGGGACACTAAAGCCCCAAAATCATCTCGAGATAACCTCAAGAAATATTCACTTTTATTTTCTGTCATCTGGTCGCACTATATTTAAAAAAAAATTATTTTTAATCATTGTTGTACACTATAACTTAAACACTTTTGCGCTCTCGTGGCGCTTGAGCGCATTACCAATTTTCTCTCGAGTCTGAGCATTGTACTTGAAAACGAGTCCAACAAAAAAATATTTGTATAAAATTCCTTTTTTATCCGATCGACTTTGGGGTAGGTTCAAAATGAGCGCCTTTAAATTGTGCACAATTTGATACCATAATGAAAGATGTAACATGAAACTTGATGTCAAACACTTGAAAGATTATAAATACCTGTACGTTTTTGAGCCAAATTTTAAAATATTTGTTAAAATTCTATTTATTATGCTAATATTATGGGACTAGTTTTAAAATGGGTGCCTTTTGATTGCGAACAATTTGATACCAAAATGAAAGATGTAACATGAACTTTTATGTCAGAACACTGGAAAGATACAAATAATTTTGTGATGATGAGCGTCCAAATTTAAAATATTTGCAGGCGATGAGTCACAATAATGTGGCTGAAGAATGTTGACCAGACCATACACTAGAAGGTGAAGGGACGACGATGTTTCGGTCCGTCCTGGACCTGGACCATTTAAAATATTTGTTAAAATTCTAGTTATTGCTCTATTATTATAGAACTAGTTTTAAAATACGCGCCTTTATATTGCGAACAATTTGATACCAAAATGAAAGATGTAACACGAAAACTGATGTTATAGAACTGAACGAGTATTTACATTAGGCCGTGGTGTGGAAATTGGTGCTTGTTCACGGATAACTTTAGGCTTTGCTGTGGGGAGTCACGCCGGGCTTTTGGACATTATATGCGCATACACCTTTAGGGAATTCTATTGTGAACAAAATGATACCAAAACGAACGACATACTACAAGAATTAAGGTGAGAATACTGAAACGAGTATACACATTTTCGGTGTCACCGCGCACTCGCCCGCACACCAGGGCCATGACCTCTAAATTTGTGGCGCGCATGCCTGGCACGCGAAAGTGTCAAGATGGTTTTCATTCCAAAATTGAGCGTGGTGAAGTCGTATACAGCACAATCTTGCTGACTACATCCATTTTCTGTAGCTTTTCATGAGTAAACCGATGGCCACTAGCTAAACTTTCCAGCATCATGTTACCAACACAGTAAAGACAGAGTGAAACATGCCAACTGGAACATGAGCAAGGAGGGCTATGGTAATTGAAGGGACCTGCCCCTTGCTATGAGGTTTGGGTATGTACAGTTTACTTATGCAGTATGCCCTTGCTATGGGGTGTGTGAGCTATGTGCTATCAGGTGTGTGTGTGTGAGCTATGGGGTGTGTGTGTGCTATGAGGTGTGTGCACTATGGAGTGTGTGAGCTATGAGTTGTGTGAGCATGCAGTATTACCCCCTTATGCAGTAGCTTTGGTTATGATGTATGAGCGTGCAGAGTTGATGTTATGATGTGATATAACATGCAGCTGTAACGTTACAATGTGTGACATTTGCAGCAGAGAGGTGTAGGCATTCTTCTCCTTGTTACCAAATATGTTGTGAAGCTTGCAGGAGCACATGGTTCATACCCGAGAGGTGAGATCAGGTCAGTTGTGACCTTCACGTCTCCAAGAGTATACTTTATCTTCATCATACAAGTAGATATAAAACTGTGCATGTGTGTGTACTTAGTACTAAGTTTATTAGTCATGTGTGTGGTGCATGTATCTTTGATAATCCTAACTGTGAGTGTTGGTTTCAGGCATGGACATCATTATGACGCTTTGCTCAAACACTTATATTCTCACAAATTTCAGTAACTGGCAGAGTGTATGATTTTTTAAGGTTCATTTATGACAAAAAAATTGATTTCAAAATTAATATATCAATGTTACTGTTGTTACATTTGAGGTGTTTTAACACACAGTTCGATCATTCATAAGGCATCGTTCCTCCATCTGCTTGTATGACCATACATCGTGTAGACACAAGTCACAATAATATAGTTCATCATTAAGATACCCAACCAACTCATCTGAAATTACAGGAATTGACAATGTTTCAGTCCATCCGGACCATTTTCAAGTCATCGATGATATTTTAGTCCGTCCTGGAGCATTTTCAAGTCATCAACAATGTTTCAGTCCATCCCGGACTATTTTCAAGTAATCGATGATATTTCAGTCTGTCCTGGACCATTTTCAAGTCAACAGCGATGTTTCAGTTTGTCCTGGATCATTTTCAGGTCATCGGCGATGTTTGTCTGTCCCGGACCATGTAATAATTAATTGTTTTGGGGACAGGTAGCCAGTATATATATATATATATATATATATATATATATATATAATATATATATATATATATATATATATATATATATATATATATATATATATATTATATATATATATTATAATATATATATATATATATATATATATATATATATATATATAATATATATATATATATATATATATATATATATATATATATATATATATATATATATATATATATATATATATATATATATATATATATATATATATATATGCGGAAAATCCACAGAGAAATATGAAATGAGGTGAACGTTTCGGCTTTGTTAAAGCCTTTGTCAACACCAGACTGACTCAATATACTGAATATATATATATATATTATATATATATATAAATAAAATATATATACACACACACATATACATACACACACATGTTAGGCTTATATGAAGGTGTCCCCAAGGTTGAACTACTGTCCCTCCCCAGAATGCAACTCCACATCAAGCTGACGAACTCCTGGACATCTATTTACTGTTAGGTGAAGACAGGCATTAGATGATAGAAATGGTTGAGTGTGTTTCCTGTCCTGCAGGGGATTCGAACCAGGAATTCTCAATTGTACGTCATAGACTCAATATTTATTCACATTCTAAGAACCAGACTAATGCTGTAATGTAAAACTGAATAAAGGAGGCAGTAAAGATTTGCAGACACGAGAGCCGAGTTGAAGGAAGCAGTGGAATCATCAGCTGTTTACATAACGCATTCACAGGTTTTCATGTGACTTACCAAGCACGCTCTTGAACGAAGCTGTCGTAATACCGAACCTGTCTCCAGAGGCCCACATCAAAAGGATATCATCAGTGGCATATGCTAGACTGGCCAACATAAGAACTGCCTTTGGAAATTTATGTAAGGAATCATTCAGGACCCTGTATACCACTTATGTCAGATCAATCCTGGAATATGCAGCTCCAGTTTGGAGTCCATACCTAGTTAAACACAAGACAGAGAAGATTCAGCGGTATGCCACCAGACTCGTCCCGGAACTCAGAGGTATGAACTACGAGGAAAGCCTAAAGGAGCTGAAACTCGCATCCCCTAGAAGACAGAAGAGTAAGGGGAGACATAATCACCACCTACAAAATTCTCAGGGGAATTGACAGGGTGGACAAAGACAAACTCTTTAGCATGGGTAGAACACGAACAAGGGGACACAGGTTAAAGCTGAGTACCCAAATGAGCCACAGAAACATCAGAAAGAATTTTTTCAGTGTTAGAATAGTTAACAAATGGAATGCATTAGGCAGTGATGTGGTGAAGGAAGACTCCAGACACAGTTTTAAGTGTAGATATGATAATTGAGCCCAGTAGGCTCAGGAATCTGTACACCAGTTGATTGGCAGTTGAGAGGTGGGACCAAAGAGCCAAAGTTCAACCCCCGCAAGCACAACTAGGTGAGTACTCATTGCCATTGTCAGGGACAGAAAACCTGTACCTAGGCTTGAATGGAGGCCCCCCACCCTTCCTAGGTCAAACTACTGATCTTTCCCAGGATGCAACCCACAACAGTTGCCTCTATATCTACTAGGTGAATAGAGGCATCAGGTTAAAGCTCAGTTATTTCCAATTTTGTGTCAAAAACAAAGAACACTGTAGTAAAGAAAGAACTCAATGAAACCAACGGGAAATAGAGAAGAGATTGCCACAAGCAGAATATATGGGAATTATAGTCAGAGATGAGATATAGAGAAGTAATTGAAGGATCCAGCAGGGAGTACTAGACCATTATATCATAGTGAATGTGGACCTCTCCCAACAACAGTCTTTTAGCTCATGTTATCACAGGAGAAAGGAAATGGAACTTTCACACATGACAATAAAAATGCGAGTGAAATACTGAGGATACAGTATGAAAATTTTCAGTAAACGACTGAACACACTGAAGATCGAGAACCCAAATGAATTCTTCATAAATGGGATACCAGCATTAAATCATAGATCAGATGTCACTTTAACTCCACTGGAAATTGAAATAGTCATAGACATTATGCCCATGCACCAGCTCCTGATTCAGAGAATTCTATATTCGTCAAGAATTGCAAATGAAAAACTATCACAAAAACTAAAAACTATTACATCATTTGCATATGAAGCCTAGATACTGGTGTTATCTTCAACACACTTTCAACAGAAGAGATCACACCACTCTAGAAAGAGGGTAGTAAAGCAGGTGCTAAAAATTATAGACTAGTAATACTTATATCACACACACAATCTTCAAAAATATGCTTTGAAGTAAGGTCACAAAACATATGGAGACACAGCATCTATATATTCCTGGACAACATAGGCTCAGAACAGGGCATTCCTGCTTCTCACAATTGCTATACCACTATGATATGGCCTTAGATGTCATGGAAGACAAGTAAAATACTGTTACAATTTACACTGATTTTGCAAAAACTTTCATCAAGTGTGACCATGGTATTATTGAACACAAATTGTGCACAAAAGAAATTACTGGCAAAGTAGGACCATGGATTTTCAATTTCCTAACAATCATTGTGGTGCCAAACATTCCTAACATTGGGGTTGATACCTGGTTGATACCGGGTTAATGGGGTTCTGGGAGTTCTACTCCCCAAGCCCAGCCCGAGGCCAGGCTTGACTTGTGAGAGTTTGGTCCACCAGGCTGTTGCTTGGTGCAGCCCGCAGGCCCACATACCCACCACAGCCCGGTTGGTCCGGCACTCCTTGAAGGAAACAATCTAGTTTCCTCTAGATTGGTTTATCCGTTGGGCAGGATTTGGCTTAGGAGGCTGTTCTGGTATTTACAGAGCCGCCTCTTTTGCTACCATTGGGTTCGCACCTCGGCGACCTTGCATTGGTTGCTGCTTCACCTACTTCCTCTAAGGAGTTTTCGGGGTTCGGTGCCATCGCGCCTTCCCCATCCCTTGCTGGATGTGTTCCCTGACGCCTCATCTCTCGGTTGGGGTTTGTGACCATTGCTTCCCAGTCCAACCAGGAGCATTGACGTAGGTCTTTCTATCAGACTTACATCACAGTGCGGGAGTTTGTGGCGGGGTGGCAGGCACTGCTCTGGATTCAGCTTCCTCATCCAGCTTCCTCAGGGCTCCTTTCTTTGACTTCTTTCGGACTGCTCCCCTGTAGTTCGTTGTCTTGACCATGGGGGATCTCTTCGGTCTATGATTTTTTGGGGCTGGTCGCTTCTGGTAGCTTTTCTACCGAGTTCTCATGGATTTGCTCTCCGCGAAACCAGCTGGATGCTCGCGTTTCCAGTGTTTTAGCATATGTCTTGTCCCGGTTTTTTTCTCCTTTCCTGGAGTGGATGGTCGACCTTAAGTTCTTCAGGTGGCTTTGCCAGAGTATAGCCACCAAGAGATGGTCCTTTTCACATCATCGTGGTCTGTGTGTCTCCCACTGTCCGTGGCGCCATCCCCCGACTGTGAGGCCGTCGCGGCAGATGCATTTTGACAGGGCTGATCGTGGTAGGGGTTCCTGTACCTCTTTTCCCAGTCCAGCTGTTGCTTCAGGTCGTGGCTCACTTTGAATCATATCAGGGGGAGATTTCTTTTTCTGGCTCCATTGTGGCAGGCCCAGCCTTGGTTTCAGGTGCTGCTTATCAGGTGGCTTCTTGGGGGGGCCCCACCTGCAGTCTTCTTCCAGGCGACAATAGGAAGTCTCTTGGCAGTCTTTCCGTCATTTCCTTTCTCTTTGGAGTTTTTCTTTGATTTTGGACAGGGTTGTTTTGTCCTTTTTCTCTTGCTTTTTCTGGACCGGCCTTTTATGCCGAATACTGTTGCTTCGTATCGTGCGGCATTGACGGAGCTGTTCCTGCTTGTGTTCAGGGTGGATGTGGCTTCCGCTCCATTCTGCAAGTTTCGCATGCATTTTTTTTTTACCTCTGGCCTGCTCATGCTCCACCTGAGCCTTCTTGGTCTTTAGACCAGGTTCTTTCTTTTCTTTCTTCTCCTCCCCCAGGGAGCTCGGGGCTCACTCCAGAAACCCAGCATTGAATGTAATGAAACAGCCTTTTCTGGGGGTAGCCCTGGAGGCCCCATGACACGTACCCTCCCTCCCGTTGGTGGTTTTTCTATCATGACTAGAACTGAGGGCGTGGAGGCCAGCCCATCTGAGCCAGCTCCCCCTCCCACTTATCAGTGGCAGGGGGTGTTTTACGCTAACGAGCAGGAGTACTAGTTGAGGACAGAGTTACTAGTTTATTTTATTGTCTATCAGCAGGAGTTTCTAGGCTTATTCTGGCTGTAGGTAGCAATTTTCCCTGCTAGTTGTTTGTTTTGGTTTGCCTATCTTTCTGGGAAAATGCCCCGGTCGATGGCAGAATATGACATAATATAAATGTAAAATGCTCATAGGTCATTGTTCTTTGCGTCTCTCTGAGGGGACCAGGTTCTGGCTCTGGTCCCCGGTAGGACTAGGAATACCTGTGACTGATGACCCCAAACTAATATAGCACATATCAGTTCGGTGTTGAGAAAGGGCTACACTCAGAAAAGGGTGTTTTTTTACATTCAACGCTGAGGTTTTCAGACAGTCGACACTTCACCTTGATTAACTTGGTCTTGGAATGTTTAAAATACCTGGAACACTACTTGCTGACCTCCCGTTGTCCTGACCTTGTTGTCAGTGTGGTATAGAGCTACTGTTGTTAGTGTGGTATAGAGCCACTGATGTCAGTGTGGTATAGAGCCTCTGATGTCAGTGTGGTATAGAGCCTTTGTTGTCAGTGTGGTATAGAGCCACTGTTGTCAGTGTGGTATAGAGCCACTGTTGTCAGTGTGGTATAGAGCCACTGTTGTCAGTGTGGTATAGAGCCACTGTTGTCAGTGTGGTATAGAGCCACTGTTGTCAGTGTGGTATAGAGCCACTGTTGTCAGTGTGGTATAGAGCCACTGTTGTCAGTGTGGTATAGAGCCACTGTTGTCAGTGTGGTATAGAGCCACTGTTGTCAGTGTGGTATAGAGCCACTGTTGTCAGTGTGGTATAGAGCCACTGTTGTCAGTGTGGTATAGAGCCACTGTTGTCAGTGTGGTATAGAGCCACTGTTGTCAGTGTGGTATAGAGCCACTGTTGTCAGTGTGGTATAGAGGCACTGTTGTCAGTGTGGTATAGAGGCACTGTTGTCAGTGTGGTATAGAGGCACTGTTGTCAGTGTGGTATAGAGGCACTGTTGTCAGTGTGGTATAGAGCCACTGTTGTCAGTGTGGTATAGAGCCACTGTTGTCAGTGTGGTATAGAGCCACTGTTGTCAGTGTGGTATAGAGCCACTGTTGTCAGTGTGGTATAGAGCCACTGTTGTCAGTGTGGTATAGAGCCACTGTTGTCAGTGTGGTATAGAGCCACTGTTGTCAGTGTGGTATAGAGCCACTGTTGTCAGTGTGGTATAGAGCCACTGTTGTCAGTGTGGTATAGAGCCACTGTTGTCAGTGTGGTATAGAGCCACTGTTGTCAGTGTGGTATAGAGCCACTGTTGTCAGTGTGGTATAGAGCCACTGTTGTCAGTGTGGTATAGAGCCACTGTTGTCAGTGTGGTTTAGAGCCACTGTTGTCAGTGTGGTATAGAGGCTGAGCCTGTGTTGTTAGTGTGCAAGAGAGACTGTGTTGTCAGTAATTACCTAAGTGTAGTTACAGGATGAGAGTTACGTTCGTGGTGTCCTGTCATCTCGGTACCCTGTTATACGACTCTTTGAAACTACTGACAGTTTTTCCTCCACCTTCTCAACCAACTTGTTCCAACTATCTTCCACTCTGCAAAATGGAACTTTTCAATGCATAAAAAGAACAGCATTGAATATAATGAATGCAATTTCTGAGTGATCCCTAGTGGCTTCCTGAAGCTACTATGATGATATAGTGCCAAACTATTATGTGCCATCTGTTGTGGAGTTCTATTAGGCCTACCAGGGACCACAAGACAAAACCTCGCCTCTAGAGAGGCAGAGGGAGCAGTGGCACTCATGGTAAAATTTCTGTAAATTTATTCATATTTGCCTGGACATGGATAGTTTTCTTCAAGAAGTGCTGAACCAACCGGGCGGTAGTGGATATATGGGCCTGCAGGCCGCTCCAAGAGTGTGAGCTTGGTCCAACAGCCTGTTGGACCAAGCTCTCACAAGTCAAGCCTGGCCCCAGGCCAGGCTTGGGAAGTAGAAGAACTCTCAGAACCCCACCAAGGTATGCCACCACCAGGGAAGGCACTCAGAAGATCAGTGAAGCAAAACAAAGCACTGCTGGTGATAAGTGAGACCTACAGCCTCACAAACACAAACACAACTCTCCCAATAATGTAAACAAACAATTGAAAAATTAGTGAAACTAGCACTAGCTCGTTTGCCTTGTTTGAGGGGAGGAGCGAGGCAGTCAAGGCTCAGCCAGCTGCTCCACCCTCAGTCCTTTGTTGATGGTAGTATTGTACTCACCTAGTTGTGCTTGCAGGGGTTGAGCTCTGGCTCTTTGGTCCCATCTCTCAACTGTCAATCAACTGGTGTACAGATTTCTGAGCCTGCTGGGCTCTACCACATCACATTTGAAACTGTCTCATCATCTCAATGAAAATCATCTCAAGATAACCTCATGATAGGCCATCCTGTAATCTCTTGCTGTTCTCCTGTCTTAATCCTTCTCATAATTTTAGTATTATCAGCAAACATTGATAGGAATGAGTCTATACCTTCTGGAAGATCATTCACATATTTCAGAAACAGGATAGGTCTGAGTACAGAACCCTGTGGGACTCTGCTGGTGACATCACTCCAGTCTAAGGTCTCATCCTTCACAGTAACACTCTGCTTTCTGTTGTTTAGGTACTTATCCATTGGAGTACCCTACCATTTACTTCGGCTTGTTTCTCCAACATATGCAACAGTCTCTTATGGTGTACTGTGTCAAGAGCTTTCTGACAATCTAAAATGCAGTCTGCCTACCCTTCTCTTTCTTGCATAATACTTGATGCTTGGTCATAGAATTCTATTAAACCTGTGAGATACAATTTGCCTTCCCTGAACCCATGTATGGGTTCAGGGAAGGCAAATACCGGAACCCTGACTGGTGGTGTGTTTTAAATCCCTGAAATCCCTGACTGGTGGTGTGTTTTAAAAGTCCCTTCTATCCAGATGTGCTACCAACTTTTTTCTCACAATTTTCTCAATCTCCTTTCACTGTATACAAGTTAAGGATACTGGCCTGTAGTATAGGGCCTCCTGTTTATTTCCCTTTTCTGGGGGGAGCCCCGTCGGTTCCCCGGAGCTATCCAGGCTGAATGGATATGTATATCTTTCTGTCATCAGTCAATGCATGGAGTTCTTGCCTACCAGGGACCACGAGCCAGAACCTGGCTTCCCTCTAGTGAGGCACGAGGAGCAATGGCCTATAGAGACCCCCATCTGTGGTTGGGCGCATTCTGTCTGCCATCGACCAGGATAGGCACCCAAAAAGGTAGGCGCCCCAAAACAAACCCCCTATTCTGGTAAAACTATTGCGACCGAAGGCCGAACAAGTGGACAGAACTCCCCAAACAAAAATTAGCAAACGGGCATGACGTCATCACGTCGCCTCACCGCTGTCTGCGTAAACCCCCTTCCCTCCCTCCCTCCCTGGAGGTTACCTTACCTTGAGGTGCTTCTGTGGCTTAGCGTCCCCGCGGCGCGGTCATCGACCAGGCCACGAAGGGGGTAGGGGGAGCTCCAGACCCACCCGCTGGTGACCCAACCTTCAGTTCTTGGCTAATTGGAGTCTGGTGCGGTCGTGCCTCTGGCTCCAGTTTTTGTTTCAATTCTGTGCCTTGTGGTGTGGGTTGTCTCTTTAGGTGGTGCGTGAGCCAGGAGACCTATTCCACGGTACTTGGGCTGCATGTTCCTAGGGCTCTCTTCCCTGGGTGCCCTGTAAGTACTGCCCTTGGGGCCACCTACCACAAGTCACCGTGAGATTTACCTCCGCTGTGTCCTTTACTGCTCGGTACTTGGGCCGCCCTTGGAGTCAGCTGGGGTTTTGTTGCCCTTGTTTGTCTCTGGGTAGGAGGTAGTTTTCGTCACTGATAAGTGCGTGGGGTACTGCATAGCTAGTTTTCACCAATAACAGTGGCCGGCTCTGTTCTACCTGGTTGCCCTCTTGCGGGGCTTTCTTTTGTTTTTGTTTTCTACCTGGTGGAGGGGGGGGGGGGGGGTCCTGCCTTTGTGGTCCCCCATTGCTGTTCTCGTGTGTGTACTCACCTAGTTGTACTCACCTAGTTGTGTTTGCGGGGGTTGAGCTCTGGCTCTTTGGTCCCGCCTCTCAACCATCAATCAACAGGTGTACAGATTCCTGAGCCTATCGGGCTCTGTCATATCTACACTTGAAACTGTGTATGGAGTCAGCCTCCACCACATCACCCCCTAATGCATTCCATTTGTCAACCACTCTGACACTAAAAAAGTTCTTTCTAATATCTCTGTGGCTCATTTGGGCACTCAGTTTCCACCTGTGTCCCCTTGTGCGTGTTCCCCTTGTGTTAAATAGACTGTCTTTATCTACCCTATCAATCGTGTTCGTGTTTGTTCGTGTTCGTGTTCATCTAGTTGTGTTTGCGGGGGTTGAGCTTTGCTCTTTCGGCCCGCCTCCTAACTGTCAATCAACTGTTTACTAACTATTTTTTTTTTTTTTCTCCCACACCACACGCACACACACACACCCCAGGAAGCAGCCCGTGACAGCTGACTAACTCCCAGGTACCTATTTACTGCTAGGTAACAGGGGCATTCAGGGTGAAAGAAACTTTGCCCATTTGTTTCTGCCTCGTGCGGGAATCGAACCCGCGCCACAGAATTACGAATCGTGCGCGCTATCCACCAGGCTACGAGGCCCCCTAGGGCCCCCCTGTGTGTGTGTGTGTGTGTGTGTAAAATAATATATAATATTTGTGTTCAGTGGTCCTCCCCGCTTGGCCCCCATGAGTAGACACTACTTGGGTACTAACACCCAAGCAGGGTCAAACGGGGCCCTAAACCCCCAACCCCTAAGTCCACTCCTCCCCCAGCCCCAGAATCCTCCACGTCAGGACCCGGGGCACAGCTATCCTCCAAACCTTCTACCCCCCAAAGAAAAGGCAGAGTTCACCAGAAAACCAGGGAAAAGGGGGGCCTGCTGGTCAGACCCCAACCCCCTAGCTGGAGGAGCAGGCTTGATTGCCTTCGTCGCCGAATCGGATGGGGCAATCCTCGAAACTTCCCGAGTCTAACCACCATCTAAACACTGTCCTGACTCCGAAATCATCAGACGTTTGGTAGTTCTCAGCAGGAAGGGAAGGGGAGGGGGGGGGAAGAGCAAGACAAACCACAGCAAGGGAAGGACGAGGGAGCGCGGATGAAACCAAAGTCGAAGCGACTAATGGCCCAAAGTCTGGGTCCCTATAACCAAAGCGGGGCAGCCTCGGGGCATCCGGAATGACAACCAACCTAACGCATTGCAGCAACCTAAACCATGCAAAGGCCTTGCAGCCTGGATACAGGGGAGATACCAGCTGCACTTAAATCTGCAGATATAGCTCCTCTGCACAAGGGTGGTAGTAAAGCCTTGGCAAAAAATTATAGACCAGTTGCACTAACATCACACATAATTAAAAGTTTTTGAGTGAATAGGAATCAAATTTCTAGTTTTATGGAAAGTAATGAGCTACACAACCTAGGACAACATGGATTTAGAGTGGGCAGATCCTGTCTGTCACAGTTACTCAACCACTAAGACAAAATCACAAACTCTAGAAGAAAAGCAAAATGCAGATGTACGCACAGACTTTGCAAAGGCATTCGACAAATGTGACCATGGAGTGATAGCAGACAAAATGAGGTCATTGGGAATAACTGGTAAAGTAGGACGCTGGATACTAAATTTCCTATCGAACAGAACACAGAGTAACAGTCAATCAAATAGTCCAAGCGCAGTTAAAAGCTCTGTACCTCAAGGTACAATCCTTACACCACTGCTGTTCCTTATTCTCATATCAGATATAGACAAAAATACAAGTCACAGCTTAGTGTCATCCTTTGCAGATGACACAAAAATCAGCATGAAACTTACCTCTGCTGAAGACATTGAAAAATTACAAGCAGATATCAACAAAGTTTTCGATTGGGCAGCAGAAAATAACATGATGTTTAGCAGTGATAAATTCCAGGAACTCAGGTATGGCAAAAATGAGGATCTGAAATATAATACAGGGTACGAAACACAATCAAATCTGCCCATGGTAGGAAAACAGCATGTCAAGGATTTGGGAATAATGTCCGACGATCTAACATTTAGGAAGCATAACCAAGCAAATATTGTCAGCCAGAAAAATGATAGAATGGATTACGAGAACCTTCAAATCCAGGGATCCCATCACAATGGTTGTACTCTTAAGTCACTTGTGTTGTCCCGTCTCGAGTTCTGCTCAGTACTTACTTCCCCCTTCAGAACAGGAGAGATTACTGAAATAGAGGGACTACAGAGAACATACACAGTATGCATACATGCGATACAGCACCTAAATTATTGGGATCGTCTCAAAGCTCTCCAAATGTACTCACTAGAAAGGAGACTAGAGAGATACCAAATAATATACTCTTGGAAAATACTGGAGTGCCAAGTAACAACGTACTGGAGTGAACGATATGGAAGAAAATGCAGGATAGAACCAGTGAAGAGCAGAGGTGCCATAGGCACAATCAGAGAACACTGTGTAAACATCAGAGGTCCACGGTTCTTCAACGTCCTCCCAGCGACTATAAGAAAACTGCCGGAACAACTGTGGACACCTTCAAGGGAAAACTAGACTGTTTTATAAAAGAAGTTCGGGACCAACCGGGCTGTGGTGGGTATGTGGGCCTGCGGGCTGCTCCAAGCCTGGTGGACCAAACTTTCATAAATCAAGCCTGGCCTTGGGCCGGGCTTGGAGAGTAGGAGAACTCCCAGAACCCCATCAAGCAGGTAGGCATGCAACGCCGATGCTGCCTGCACCCGATTATCAGTATCAGTGAACTGGGTGAATTGGAGAACAAGCAAGGTACACCACTTGCAGGACTCGGGGTCAAAGGTGTTATCAGCCCAACAGGCAGCATGACAGAGGCAAAGCAGTGAATGTCACCCTGAAACAAGTGGACAGAGCAACCTTTGAGCTCGCACAAAGTGAGATGGAACCCAGAGGGCACATCCATTGGACAAAAGCGTCCCAATGGGGTTTTCCAGGGCCCTTAGGCTGACTGTCAAGGGAAGCCTAGGCAAGGTACTTACTGTTAAACTAGAACTCCAATCAAATTGACTGATGCCACGGTCTAATGCATACATATCAGCCTGGTATAGCTCTGGGGGAGCCTCCAGGACTCGCCCAAAAAATGGCGTTTAATTACATTCAACGCTGGTTTTATACTTGTTTTTCTGTGGTGCTCCCTCCTCCCTGGTTGTTGCCAGTTCGTTCCTTCTCCATGGTATATAACTTCAGAGAGCCACAAGGGACTTCCCCAAGAAAACCAGTGTTGAATGTAATGAAATGCCAATTTTGGGGCAAACCCGGGGAGGGGGGGAGAGAAAAGAAACAGCTAGCCCTAGTTTCCTGATTTTCAATTGTTTATTTACATTGTTAGGAGAGTTGTTTTTGTGGTTGTGAGGCTGTAGTCTCACTTATCACCAGTAGTGCTTTGTTTTGCTTCACTGATCTTCTGAGTGCCTTCCCTGGTGGTGGCATACCTTGGTGGGGTTCTGAGAGTTGTTCTACTTCCCAAGCCTGGCCTGGGGCCAGGCTTGACTTGTGAGAGCTTGGTCCAACAGGCTGTTGGACCAAGCTCACACTCTTGGAGCGGCTTGCAGGCCCATATATCCACTACTGCCCGGTTGGTTCAGCACTTCTTGAAGAAAACTATCCATGTCCAAGCAAACATGAATAAATTTACAGAAATTTTATCATAAGTACCATAACTACTCCCTATGCATCTTTATAGGCCAGGTTCTGCCTTCTGGTCCCTGTTAGGCCTAAAAGAACTCCACAACTGATGGCACATAGTAGTTTGGCACTATATCAGCTTAGTAACTTAAAGAAGCTCACCCAGAAATTGATGTTTCAATACATTCAATGTTAAATTTTTGGCATTAGAAAGTTCACTTTTGCAAACAGTGTGTTAGATGGTTGGAACAAGTTAAATGAGAAAGTGGTGGATGACGAAAATGTCAATAGTTTTAAAGGGTTATATGATGGAATACTGGAAAAACAAGACACTACGAACATAGCTCTCATTCTGTAACTAAGGTAATTATACTGTGTAATTTCATTGTAGTATAGTACCTCTGTTGCCAAGATATCAACTCTACCTAAAGCAGGAATTTTATCTCTTTTTATACACTTTTGACTTTTGATATAAAATCATTTACAGGTCATACTCATGGCCTGTGAACATTTACAGGTCATACTCATGGCCTGTGAACATTTACAGGTCATACTCATGGCCTGTGAACATTTACAGGTCATACTCATGGCCTGTGAACATTTACAGGTTATACTCATGGCCTGTGAACATTTACAGGTTATACTCATGGCCTGTGATCATTTACAGGTTATACTCATGGCCTGTGATCATTTACAGGTCATACTCATGGCCTGTGATCATTTACAGGTTATACTCATGGCCTGTGATCATTTACAGGTCATACTCATGGCCTGTGAATATTTACAGGTCATACTCATGATCTGTGAACATTTACAGGTCATACTCATGGTCTGTGAACATTTACAGGTCATACTCATGGCTTGTGATCATTTACAGGTCATACTTATGGCTTGAAAATAATATGGGGTACAACTTGTTAATCTCTCTCACTTTTTCACAGAAGAAGTGTTTGGGCTGCCGCTGAACAAGGGAAGCGTGACCATTGTACCGACAATCGTGAACTCGCCGAGGCCGAGGATGCAACACATGGGTGGCCGAGGTGGGGGTGCCAGGAGGGGCCGTCCTCCCATGGCTATGCAGTATGCCACTGGGAACCTCATCACTAAGGGTCAGATGCCCATTAGGATCACAAAGAAGCAAATGACTGCAAATATACGTTGTGGCAAAACTTACCAGACAATCACCATGCCCGTAAATGCCGGGGGGGGCACCCCACAAGCTCTCTTGAACAAGAGTGTTGTCATAACACCAGCTACAAAGGCTAGTGCTGCCTTGGCCACTTCAAAAGCTGTACGCAATATCAAACTCAACCCAAAATTGACAGTCACCACCACTCCACCGAAAGCTCTGAGCGTCATGCCCAGCACGAGTGGAGTTGTCGGAGGCACTAAACTGCCAGGCACCAGTGTTATACCAAAAATAACAAAGAAGACCACTCTCTCACAGCTAGCAAATATGCACAGAAATGAAAAACTTCGAAAGATGAATCAAGCCAAGAAAGAGCAAGAAAAAGAAGGTGCGAGTGGGAAGACTGAACCAGGAGAAGACACCAAGGACCAGGTCAAGTCTGAGAGTGAAGACAACAAACCCTCGGACAAAGAAACCAAGCAGGAAGGCCAGGCTGAAGCCGATGGTCCTGTGAATCTCGTCAACAAAAAGGAAGAAGTTAACAGTCCCAAAAAGGAGGAGAAGGACAGTGGAGAATCATCAGGAAAAGAGAGTGGGTTGGGTTCAGAGTCTGGTATTGGGACCAATAAAGAGTCAGAAGGGTTGGGTATGTCAAACAGTCTCTCTGACTCTACTGCTTCTGAATTAAAGCAAGGAGCTGAGGGTTCCCCATTACCTGGGAAGCAGGACGACAAACTAGGATCTACCAGCACTAATAGTTCCACAGGATTAGGGACGTCCGACGGAGGGCCGACAAATTTGACAACAACTGGCAACTCGTCGCCATCTATCCATTCTAACGAAGTGGTTCTAGGAGCTCCATCCAAATCAGCCGTTGGATTCGGAATGAGGGACCTAGCCAAACCCCTGTCTAGTTCAGTAAGCAGCAGTGAGAGTCGCACTGGAATAGTGAAACCCCAAGTACAACAGACGCCAAACAAACCCACAGCAAGTCTGACTCCACTACAGTCGATGAGCAACCTGCTGCCCCCTGGTGGTCCTGGGCCCCCGGGTACTGCTCACACAACCCTCACATCTGCAACACTAGCCCATTTGCCACCTTTCTCGTCCCAGCAAGCTTTCCATTCCTCCCAGCCGCTCTTCCAACCATTCCTGCAACAACCAGCACAGCAGCAGCAGCAGCAACAACAACAACAACAGCAATCATCAGGCACTAGCAGCACAACTAACAGCAGTAGTTGGTCTAAGAGCAACATGGATGCAGTATCCACCTCCAGCTTGGGAAGCAATGTGGCGCAGGTTGCTCCTCATGTACACCAGTCTAGTATGTCATCTTCCAATTCCTACACGTCATCTCAGTCTCCCTTTCTGCCTTCAACTACGCATGCACAATTCACCAGTAATGGGAGTTACGGAACAATGTCGAGCATGGCCAGTTCGATGCCCGCCACTACACAACACACTACCACAACCTACCCCACAATGTCAGAGAGCCCACAGCTTTCACAGCAACAACACCAGATTCAACAGTCACAGCAGAGTTCCCTGAGCTCAACCCTGGCTCATGCTGGGAGTGGATTGGTGTCCAGTTCACGAAGTGGTGGACTTGGCGGAGCTGACAGTCCCCTCAATTTGTCACATTTACTTAATTCTCAAGTTTTTGATGCTGTACCAGAGGACTTGAGCTCCCCACACAGCCATGCCTCTGCCCTGGACTACCTCAACTACACGCTGTCAACAGGCACAAGTGCCTTCCGTCGTCCAGACTACCAAGCCACACTTAGTCCTGACTTGCAATCGTTAATCAACTCTGCAACCTCCCAGCAATCTCTCACGTCTGCACTTCCCAGTGCCGCCCATTCATCCTCAAGTCCAACAGTGACATCTCCCTCGCCCTTCCCTTCATACCAGCCCCCGTCTTATCCACAGTATGCCCCGTCATACCGAACAGGGACTTCTGTCTCTGCTAGCCCATATGCTGCTTATGCTGGGCAGTATCCCCCATATGCTGCCCAGTACCCACCTGGTCTGAGCCCTCACTCTGCAACCACACCACAACCCCCAACTATGGGTCAGTATGGAGCACTTCACACCCCACCCAATCCCTATCAGACCTATCCTGCACCTCCAACGCCAGGTCGGTCACCATACTCATCTACTCTTGGGGGCTTCAGTCATGGCCCGTATCCCCCCATGTGAAGAAAGCCTTCTAAATCCAAAAGAAGGATTGTAGATTGATGAGAGGACTTGAAAATACCTAATGTATAGAATGAGACATATAGTTATATAATGTTATTGAGGATGTAAGTTTTGTATACTTTAAGTGGCTTTAATTACCAATCCATTAACAAGGACAAGTCTCAGTGATCATAAGAATAACAACTTGCCTCTTGACCAGAAGTTAGGCAAAGCTCGGGACCATGATCCCTTCCCCCCGCCCCATTCCACTTTGTGATGATCATTAAGAAAATCTTCATAATGGCACAGATAATTTCTTGCCTTATCCCCAAAAATGTGCAAAAATACTGATCTCTGTTCCCAAGAGATCCCCAAGCGGAAATATTTATGATTACCTCCGCCACTCGTGTACATAGAGAAGAGAGCCTCCCAAAAGGTGAAAAGGTCGAGATGAGCCTCCCAAAGACATAAGTAGACGCCAGGTAAATTAATTATTCAGAGTTTTTGGCAAGACATCAGGAGGTGCTGCATGTTAACCCCTTTGCTGCTGCTGCTGCACATACACCAAAATTTACCCTAATAAGATTGTCATTTTTTAACTTCACTCGGAGTATTAGGCTCGCATATATTTTATACGAAATTGTACTTTTAAGGCTTATAATGGAAATTTTTTATTATGTAGCAACTGAAAATCTTATAATTACATTAATTTTTATTTAATTAAAATTTCTTTTCAAAATAAGATGGATATTAGTTTCATTTCATATTTCTTAAAAAGTCAATAGTTATTAATATCATAAAAGATAATTTACAAAATAATTTTAACCTTGAATTTGCTCTAAATGGATTGATGATGGAGCAAAAATAGTATTTTAAACATGGAGCTTTATATTCCCTAAAGTTTTCTGATCTCCTTCCATCTTAGAAACATGTCAGTTGATGCTGGCAATAAAACGAGATTAGTAAGATGCATTATCTTCATTGAGTTTGTCACAGTTGCTGGGTAAGATGCATTATCTTCACCGAGTTTTTGTCACAGTTGCCGGGGGTGAAGTGAGATTTGAGAGATGCATAATCTTGACCGAGCTAAGTTGTCACAAGCACCTCTGTAATTCTTTAGTAGCTTAACACTAGTACTGAATTATCTGATGGCTTCTTGAGTAGTTGTTAAAGGCCTTGGGAAGATCTTGCATGTACCATGCTCCTTGAAATACAGAAAATGTTTCTGTAGACCAAGTAGGAGAAAACAGTTTCTAGTATTTTCTTTATGAATATGTAATTATTCAGTGTCGTTTTATAATTCTCCCCGCACGTGTGCAAGTATCTGATCCACATAATATTAGGTTCCAAGTATGAATTACGAGAACGTTAAGGGTATAAATATGTACATTTGGTGTGTTTAGAGTAGGTTAATGTGGCATATCTCACAGGTGCTGTGATCTGAAGCACCCTGACTCTGGCCATCTGTCATATCCACCACTCTTTATTTTGGATGAGATTCATCGCCTGCAGCAAGAGGGTTAATATGAGCTTTTAATGAACATGATAATTGGACGCATGACAGCGATACTCGATGATCTCGCCGCAAATTAACGGCTCTGCGCACGAAGGAGTGCCATGCACTTTGTATAGCTAGAGGACCGTTGCTCTCCAGGAGCAAACGTGACGGCTCGCTAACTCTAGTGTCACTCGGAAACGTTTACTGTATGTGTAATGCAATATGCACTCATGTGTTGGGGCAGTTTTGTGGATACGAAGCACAAAGTCCCGTAAAATTTATGTATGACAAAGTGTAGTGATTGAATTTTAAATTGACTCCAGATGATGGTGATGTACATAACAAATTTCAAGTATAATGTTGTGAAAGGATCTTGTGACTTTCAATTACATTTAAAAGTCAGCCAATGAACACATTTATTTGACCATTGCAATCCACAGTTTTTATATTTATTTTGCATTAATATTTATAGGTTCTGAATGTGAACATGCAAGTAGAGGATAGACTTTCTCCTATTTTCTTGATACGCTTAACTTGTAACAGTATTTATTGTACTATGTACATAATAAAAATGTCTTCATAATCACATCCTGCTTCCATTATATCCTCTTTTGCACCACACGAACTCATTCAACATGCACATACAAGTGCACAAACACTATATGCACACAAACATATCCTTGACCTTCAAACACACACAAACAATTTCGCAGCTGAGTGGACAGCGCTCGTGGGTCGTAGTCCCATGGGCCCGGGTTCGATTCCTGCCCGAGGCAGAAACAAATGGGCAAGTTTCTTTCACCCATTGGGTCTGACAGCTGAGTGGACAGCGCTCGGGTTTCGTAGTCCTGAGGTTCCGGGTTCAATTCCCGGTGGAGGTGGAAACAATTGGGCAGTTTCTTTCACCCTGATGCTCTGTTCACCTAGAAGTAAATAGGTACCTGGGAGTTGGATAGCTGGTACGGGCCGCTTCCTGGTGATGTGCGTGTGTGCTACAGAGAAATATATGTACTAGACACAATAGAGGAAAAGTAGATTTGTTAGAAAGGTGGGGTCCAAGAGCTAATAGCTCGATTCTGCAGGCACAAATAGTAAATACACCCACTTACAAACACACACACACCAGTACTGCAAAACGGCACAGAACTACTACACAACAGTGAGGAGAGAGTGAGACAAACTTTGAGAAGGGAATAGCAGACAATTATAGAACAGAACCTGGCTTGTCCTGTAAATCTTGAAAACGAATAGCCAATGAAAGATGCAATCGAAAGATTACAAATGGAAGAGACACACAGGCTGAAAAGGAAATGCGTGAAACACTAAACGAACAGTTCCAAAGTGTGTCTGAGCAGGATGAAATTTTTAGCGAACCAGCCAAAGTGTCAACTTTCGGATGTTAGAGTACAGTATATAGAAGTGTCCAGAGAAATAGAAAAGCTGGTAAGGGAGTTAGAAATAAAGTGATCACATCAGATTGTCTCTTGCCTTGTGTACTAAGGGAATGTGTATTCAAGATAAGCTTCCCACAACAGATTATCTTCCAAACATCCTTACAAATAGGGAACCAAGCCCAGACACGGAAAAGGCTAACATAGTTCTGATCTATCAACGTAGACAGGGAAGCTATACTAAATATGTTACGATTCCATTTCAATGTTTCCGATTTCATTGATAAATTAAAGTTTCATCATATTTGATTTATTTTCATGTTAATTTAATTATTTTGTGTGACATTGCCTTGGAATTGTGCTGTATTGTTTACCATACCGTTCATTTCGTTAGTATAGTTTTTTTCTCATTGTTTTTCATTTCGTTTTTGAACTGTTTTTCTTATATTTCAGTGATGGTAACATCTGGGGCCAGATTCACGAAGCAGTTACGCAAGTACTTACGAACGTGTACATCGTTCCTCAATCTTTGATGGCTTTGGTTACATTTATTAAACAGTTTACAACCATGAAAATTTCCCAAATCAACTTTTGTTATTGTTATAAACAGCCTCCTGGTGCTTCGGAGCTCATTAACTGTTTAATAATTGTAAACAAAGCCGCCAAGATTGAGAAAAGATGTACAGGTTCGTAAGTGTTTGCGTAACTTCTTTGTGAATCTAGCCCCAGATCATTTGATGTTCCCAATTTTCTGATGGGAACATCAGATCACTTGATCATCAGACGAGGCAGTGGGGGAATGGCGGGAAGTACGAGGGGACGGGAGTTGAGGATGGTGGGGAGGACGAGGGGACAGGAGTTGGGGATGGTGGGGACGAGGGAATGGAGAATGGTGGGGAGGATAAGGGGACAGGGGAGTGAGGAATAGTAGGGAGGACGAGGGGATGGGGGAGTGGGGAATGCTTAGGATGAGAGGATGATGAGAAGGAAAAAACGGACGAGGGAGTGAGGAATGGTTGGGAGGACTAGGGGACGCGGAGGGGGGGGGGGGGAGGGGATGGTAGGGAGGACTGGGAGACAGGGAAAGGTTGCTGTGACTCAGCAACGCACATGTGTTACTGAGCCACAGCAAAGCGTTGCCGGGTACAGCTAGTTACCACATAATCTAACATCCACAGGCACTGGTACCACAGTGTCAGTCTTATAATCCATTTATTTGTTTTCCCATTTTTCTCAAAAGTGGTCCTTCGAGTATTTCGATTTCTTAATTATTATAGTTGAAGCACTGCGGTGCTTCAGAGCACCGTAGCTATCAAAGCACCATAACCATCAGAGCACTGTAGCCTTCAGAGCACCGTAGCCATCAGAGCACTGTAGCCTTCAGTGCACAGTAGCCTTCAGAGCACCGTACCCTCAGAGCACCGTTACCCTCAGAGCACCGTAGCTTTCTGAGCATCGTAGCCTTCAGAGCACCATAGTTATCAAAGCACCGTAGCCACCAGAGCTCGTAGCCATCAGAGCACCGTAGCCTTCAGAGCACCGTAACCATCAGAGACCCGAAGCTATCAAAGCACCGTAGCCTTCAGAGCACCGAAGCCTCCAGAGAACCGGTTCCATCTGAGCACCGTATACTTCAGAGCACCATAACTATTAGAACACCGTAGCCTCCAGAGAGCCATATCCATCTGAGCACTGTAGCCTACAGAGCACCATAGCAATCAGAGCACCGTAGCCTTCAGAGCTCGACAGCTTTGAGAGCACCATTGCCATTAGATCACTGTAGCCACCAGAGCTCCGTAGCCTTCAGGACACCGTAGTCTTCAGGGCACCAGAACTGTCAGAGCACCGTAGCCACCAGAGCACCATAGCCTTCAGAGCACTGTTGCTATCAGAGCACCATAGTTATCAAAGCACCGTAGCCATCAGAGCACCGTAGCTTTCAGGACACCTTAGCCTTCAAAGCACCATAGCCATCAGAACACCCTAGCCTCCATTGGTATGTGCACACACTGGTGAGTAAGGTGGTGTGTACACACATTGGTGAGTAATGTTGGAAATAACCAACAGTTTTATACATCTTTGTATTTTATGCAACCTTTCTATTAACTACAAGTAGTTACTAAAATTACTAACTTGTAGATTTAATCATTATCATGATTTATTTAGACATATTGCCAGATTCTTCCTAGTCAGAATGACGACGTGAGGAACGACAGGCAGTAACATGAATTCTCTTCACATTTAGTTGGATTTATAACAAGAGTCCAGTTTATCATTTCCTTTTCTAAAAATAGTTACTAATAAGTTTAATTTCGTAGTATACTACTACTTACTGGAACTTCCTTATTTAGTTGATATTAAGCATTCTAGAGGAAATTACTTTAATGTAAATGATTTTACTTTAATTTCCTCGATTAGTTGCACAACTTTAATAAGCCAATTTATGTTACGAGAAATTCTATTTTATCACAGAAGAATTTAATGTGATATTAATGCTCGTCACTACCTCTTCCTTCCTAAGTCGATTGCGATATATACATATCCATTTACGCTCGAGATGTCTATCGAGAGCCGCGCATGCGCAATAAGGAAGAGGGGGAAGACGAGAGAGCACGACGCAGACGCTATTGACAGCGTGTAGCAGAGCTACGTTTTGACCCCATTTATTTCGCTCCCACGACCAGTAGAGCGGTGCCACATTAACTGGCACTTTAGCCGTGTCCCCGACTATCATATGAGCAATTCCAAAGTCAACGCCTTTCAAGCAGCAGCTGGAGGACGAAGAATTGCTCAAGTCTCCACATCAACGGACACGCGGCTCGGCAGCTAGGTTTACCTTTTTGTTATTATGTGGCCACAATTATCATTTAGGCTAGTTGTCGTTAGGCCGTAGAACAAATAATACAATCCCGTACGTGTCTTAAGTAAATTTACCATCAAAATAGATGATTAAATTAATTTCATTATTTTCTCCAAAGAGAATTTACAGTGCTTGAATATAAATTGCACAGATATTGGCTGAAATTTCCTACTATTATCCTCATAATTTAGGATGTATTTGTAGTTATTTATTATGTAGAAGATTTCTACAATGTAATTGCCTTTCAGTACCAAGGCGACGCTAACCGAGGTGTTAGGCTTCCCCACCGTTCCGTGCAACAATTTACCCTATGCAACACGTCGTCGGTGGAGCGTAGCAACTGATTACACCTCACTAGATTTACAGCTAAGCTGTCCCTTTTTTTATCTGTAGCAATAACTGTAATTACAGTAGTGATCTCAAAGAGATCAATTACACTAACCCATTGATTTATATGCTGTATTATTCTATCCAACAGTATATTGAGGTTCATTTACCTCCAATTAATATTATATAATCAACCTTATTTACTTTCATATTTTATTTACTCTGGTGAAGAACCAGCACCTGAATAATGTTAGGGATGTATTAATCTTTTAGCATGTAACCCCCCAATTTTGTGTAAGTTAATTTGACTCCATTTATACAAGAAATACAGTTTCACTAAGATCCATAGGACACTAGTTCCTGGGATCAGTTTTTCCCTTGTCTTATTTTGTTTTCCACTTTTTCTCAAAAAGTGGTGGTCCTTCATAGCTGTCAAAGTATATATTTAATTACAAGTTATTGGAGTCAGGTTTTCCCCACAAGTAAGGTGGTGTGTGTACACACTGGTGAGTAAGGTGGTGTGTGTACACACTGGTGAGTAAGGTGGTGTGTGTACACACTGGTGAGTAAGGTGGTGTGTGTACACACTGGTGAGTAAGGTGGTGTGTATACACACTGGTGAGTAAGGTGGTGTGTGTACACACTGGTGAGTAAGGTGGTGTGTGTACACACTGGTGAGTAAGGTGGTGTGTGTACACACTGGTGAGTAAGGTGGTGTGTATACACACTGGTGAGTAAGGTGGTGTGTGTACACACTGGTGAGTAAGGTGGTGTGTGTACACACTGGTGAGTAAGGTGGTGTGTGTACACACTGGTGAGTAAGGTGGTGTGTGTACACACTGGTGAGTAAGGTGGTGTGTGTACACACTGGTGAGTAAGGTGGTGTGTGTACACACTGGTGAGTAAGGTGGTGTGTGTACACACTGGTGAGTAAGGTGGTGTGTGTACACACTGGTGAGTAAGGTGGTGTGTGTACACACTGGTGAGTAAGGTGGTGTGTGTACACACTGGTGAGTAAGGTGGTGTGTGTACACACTGGTGAGTAAGGTGGTGTGTGTACACACTGGTGAGTAAGGTGGTGTGTGTACACACTGGGGAGTAAGGTGGTGTGTGTACACACTGGTGAGTAAGGTGGTGTGTGTACACACTGGTGAGTAAGGTGGTGTGTGTACACACTGGTGAGTAAGGTGGTGTGTGTACACACTGGTGAGTAAGGTGGTGTGTGTACACACTGGTGAGTAAGGTGGTGTGTGTACACACTGGTGAGTAAGGTGGTGTGTGTACACACTGGTGAGTAAGGTGGTGTGTGTACACACTGGTGAGTAAGGTGGTGTGTGTACACACTGGTGAGTAAGGTGGTGTGTGTACACACTGGTGAGTAAGGTGGTGTGTGTACACACTGGTGAGTAAGGTGGTGTGTGTACACACTGGTGAGTAAGGTGGTGTGTGTACACACTGGTGAGTAAGGTGGTGTGTGTACACACTGGTGAGTAAGGTGGTGTGTACACAAACTGGTGAGTAAGGTGGTGTGTACACAAACTGGTGAGTAAGGTGGTGTGTATACACAAACTGGTGAGTAAGGTGGTGTGTGCACACACTGGTAAGTAAGGTGGTGTGTGTACACACTGGTGAGTAAGGTGGTATGTGTACACTAACTGATGAGTAAGGTGGTGTGTGCACACACTGGTGAGTAAGGTGGTGTGTGCACACACGCACACTGCCACAGCCTCATCAGTGCTGCTCATGCCTCAGCAAACCTTCCATCCTCCAGCAGCTCTGAACAAGCGGACGGCAGCACCAGCCTCCCTCCCTCGGAGATCTCTCTTATACTCACTATTTACCCAAGCTTGGGGGCAAACTGTCCAGACATCTACAACTGTTACCCAAAGCCCCTATTAAGTGTCACAGGGAACAAGCTATTCATCCTGCTTCCCTGAAGTAGCGACGTGTCTCAGTTTATCCTTCTCTGACGACATTCCAAGCTACTCGGATTATCGCTGATCCAGCTACTGCTCGCAGATGACGGCCTCGCCGCCAGGTCTGACGCTCCAGCATACATCATCTTCATCTTACTCTTGTCTCGGCCCTTACATGGTATTCCGACCGTCATGCAGCACTTTTCTGATGCTTTTGCCAGGAGCTCAACGGGATCTTTTATGGACACAAACTGAGAAACTGAGAACAATGCTTTCTGCCAATATTGTGTGTTCTGTGCCTTGAGAGATAATAGGTCAAATTATATAAATAACTATATATATATATATATATATATATATATATATATATATATATATTAAATATATATTAAATATTATTAAATATGACCGAAAAAGTAAGATTAATAATTCTAACACGAATTTTCTCAATCTTTCGTACATTTCTTTTCACTGTTGGAGGTAAATCAAAAATCAATTCTCCAAAATTCATTTTTATTTCTAGTCTGACGCGACACGAGCGCGTTTCGTAAAACTTATTACATTTTCAAAGACTTTAGTTCACAAATACACAACTGAATAGAACTTACGCATCTCCGATTTGATATCTACATTTGAGTGAGGTGGAAGGGGTGATGTGGCATTAACACAAGACAGAACAAGAGGTGGCATTAATAGGATATTAATTTCATCATTGTTGATGGTGGTGGGTGCCACCACCAAACTCTCACAAACTAATTTTATTTTTCCTTTTACCTTTTAATATATTTTTAATACCTTTTAATATTAGCTTTACCTTTTAATATTACTTTAATATTACCTTTTAATATTACCTTTTACCTTTATCTTTTAAAATTAGCTTTATCTCAGAAATTCCTCTTACATCAGAACCCCCATACAACGAACACGTCTCTTGAAAACCCCATTACAAAGAACACGTCCCGCCACTTGTACTCAATCACTGAGTCAGTTGATGCCTATCAGGAGCCTACCAGGGGACCGAGTCCACTACTGAAACACGGTAGACACTAAACGTAGAGTTTATCATTTTTTCTATTCTACTTTCTTAACTCTTGTGTTGATGATATCCTCAAAATGCATAAGGAGTCTACCAGTGCAGACTGTCTATCACGTACCTCTGTATAACTAACCATCCTGTGTGATGGGGATTTCTTAGCATCACCTAGTTAGCTTTTTTGACACACTGTACTCCACTTCATATAGTCTAGGGTAACTGCACTAATGCAGATGTACCTACCTTACCTTGAGGTTACCTTGAGGTGCTTCCGGGGCTTAGTGTCCCCGCGGCCCGGTCGTCGACCAGGCCTCCTGGTTGCTGGACTGATCAACCAGGCTGTTGGACGCGGCTGCTCGCAGCCTGACGTATGAGTCACAGCCTGGTTGATCAGGTATCCTTTGGAGGTGCTTATCCAGTTCTCTCTTGAACACTGTGAGGGGTCGGCCAGTTATGTCCCTTATGCAGTTATTACCTCATGTATTAATAAAATAAAAATCTTAACTACTTTCTTTCTTCCACTTAACTACAACCTCATACACCTACTCACCCTATCTATCATCCTCCACACTCACTCCTCCTACTACACCCTCCTTACTATCCAACCATTGCCGCATATCCTCTCAAGGAGGCGGAGCTTAACCCCCCCTTATGAACAAGGTGAGGTCACTGTGCTAGGAGAAAGGGAGGTAAACCAGGCGGCCTTGGAAGGGTTCGAAATTACGAGAGAGGAGGTCAAGAGACACCTGCTGGATCTGGATGTTAGAAAGACTGTTGGTCCAGACGGGATCTCACCATGGGTACTGAAAAAGTGTGCAGAGGCACTTTGCTTGCTACTTTCCATAGTGTATTGTAAGTCACTTACAGGCTTACAGAGAACAATACTCAGGCTCAACTCCAGATAACCGTACCTAGAGAAAATGGAAATGTATCAGCGGAAGAGTGCCACTGTACAAGCATCATTTGCTGAGGTACTTAAATAGAGTCCAGATGTAATGGCCACAGTGAGGAAGGTAGCCATGAAAGCAGCTACCTCACAGTAAGTGGCAAGGCGCACTAGTCAATTGCTGGAGAGTAAAAGATCAGTGGTAGTAGCAGGCATTAAAGAACAGGAAGGCTCTAGTAAGATGGACTGAATTAGTAAGGACAACGAGGCAGTGCGAGGGATAGGGGGTTACCAGAGGGAAGGGGCTGGACTATGCATAGAGAAGGTTTTCAGGGTATGCTGGTACAACAAGGACAGAGATCGTCTGATAAAGATAGTGTTTATTAACGAGCATGCAAAGGAAGCAATTCTAGCAAGGAAGAGCCTTCTGTACCATGTGGGAGGTTACAGGAAAGTATTCCTCCAAAGGGTCATGACGAGGGAAGAGAGAGTAAAGGCAGCAGAAGCAAGAAGGAAACAGAGGGGGAAAGACAGAACCAGGGAACCACAGCCCCCAACTTAACATCCCCAGAGGGAAGTGGGGAACTCCCAACCAGCACCCCAGCAACCTTAGAGGAGAGGACAACACCCCCATTTTATACCCCATTGAAATCCCCCCCTTACACCCCCCGCAAGCACAACTAGGTAAGCACACACATACATATTCGTATATTCATCCATTCATAAATGTATGAAATATTCACCAGCAACTTTGCTCACTCTCGCGTACTCTAAGATTTACAGTTATGAGCCCTTCTAAAATTCTTCACATTTGTAAGTATAATTCTTGGTCTTTACCTACATGCTGCCTCACTGCCCGGAGCAATTGCTCTCGGGTAAAAATTCAGTTTTTAGAGTGCATGCGTCCGTGCGTCTGTCCGTCCGTGCGTCTGTGCGTGCGTGAACTTGAGTCTATGATTTTCCACTCAGTAAAGTGAATTCAACAATATTTCCAGACTCCATTTATTCTTTTTCACAATTTCAGAAATTAATTTATTGAATGATAAATATAGCGTGTGAATGGCAAGCCTAACGTTCAAAGGGATATTGCAACTGTCCTTCATGCCAGGAAAACTATTTGCTGATTTTTAACTCCGTGTAAAGCCGAGTATTTGGACCGTGTCCATTGCCTAGAGCGGGATCTATTCAGATGGGACAGGCTTGGATAGTTGTAAGCCAGTCACAGCGCTTTTCTACATTCCTTTGCAAACTTTATTTAGCAATTTGCACAATATTTAAATAATTATTGCTTATGTATTGTCCAACAATTATTTTTTAATGTTAAAATACAAAGAACGGTGTTGGTGACCAACAACTCACTGCATTTTGCTGTAAAAGAGAGTGTTTACATGGGAGGAAAATGAGATGTTATGGAGTTCTTTTTTTGCATCTACATATGAAATATTTTTTGCAGTGACCTGCCAATTTACAATTATCAAGCGTCCTCTATTCGGATCACAGAAACAACATAAAAACTCCAACAGTCGTATGAGAAAAGAAATGACAATGAATGATCAAGTGACTAGATTACAAAAAGAGGAAGTGAACATACAGGAAATTTGCGAGGATCTAAATGCATGTTTTTATGAGGAATTCACGATTGAACCGGAATAGCTCTCAGTGCTAGTAGACGAGGGAGCTTAGACTAGATGAGAGAGTAGTTAGTAGTAGTAGGAGTAGTTATCAATACATCTATAGGAAGATCCTTTCTCACTTTCCTTCATGGTCAGACATTATCACATTATTCATCATGTGTTAATTTCTTCGTGATTTACACACACACACACACACACACACACACACACACACACACACACACACACACACACACACACACACACACACAGGGGGAGCCGGTGGCCGAGCAGACAGCACGCTGTACACGTGATCCAGTGGTCCCGAGTTCGATCCCGGGCGCCGGCGAGAAACGATGGGCAGAGTTTGTTTCACCCTATGCCCCTGTTACCTAGCAGTAAATAGGTACCTGGGAGTTAGTCAGGTGTCACGGGCTGCTTCCTGTGAGGGGGGGGGGGGGGTGTCGTGTGAAAAAAATAGTAGTAGAAACAGTTGATTGACAGTTGAGAGGCGGGCCGAAAGAACAGAGCTCAACCCCCGTAAGCACAACAAGATGAATTCAACTAGGTGAATACACACACACTCACACAGAAAGAAAATAAGAAAAAAAAAGAGATAAGAAAATTCGTAACGGATGTAACATGGGAATCAGAGCTAAGGAAAAAGACGGCCCAAGACATGATGGAATACATCACGCAGAAGTGCAAGGTGGCAGCAGAAAAGTTTATCCCGGCCCAAAAGGTAAAAACTGAAATGCAGATGGACCGTGGTTTAATCAAAGCTGTAAGCTAGCTAAGCAACAAAGTAAAAGAGCATGGTGAAACTATAGAAATAACAGGACGTGTTTTTTTCCGTGTTTTTTTTGTTAAGACTTCTCTGGCGATGGTCCAGACCATCACCAGAGAAGTCTTAACAAAAAACACGGAAATCATCGATAGATACAGTGATAGAAGGTGGCTTGATATCTGCGAGGCACTACACATTAAGAAGTCAACACCAGCAATCAACAGCCAATTAATGCAGAACTATATTCTACCCACTTCAAGACTCCGCACCAATATAGAAGCATCAAGAAATATGGGCCAATAGGCCCTATGCATTTACTTCCATTCTTCCCCTTTAAGTTTACCCAATATTACCCAATATTTCGTGTTCTATCTTGTGTTGAAAGTTTGTTTTCACCTCATCCAAAACTGTTGTAACATATCACCTCACCCAAATGCAGGTATATGAAATGAAAAGCCGTTTGAATTATAGCATAGTAAGAAATCTGTTTAGTGTTTGCAGGTTATAGTTGTGTGTGTGTGTAAACTAAAGTCTTTGAAAATGTAATAAGTTATTACGAAACGCGTTCAAGTGTCGCGTCAGACTAGAAATAAAATTGAATTTTGGAGAACTGATTTTTCAATTACCATCGACAGTGAAAAGAAACATAAGAAATATTGAGAAAATTCGTGTTAGAATTATTAATCTTACTTTTTCGGTCATATATAATAATATATATATATATATATATATATATATATATATATATATATATATATATATATATATATATATATATATATATATGTTATTAAATATGACCGAAAAAGTAAGATTAGTAATTCTAACACCAATTTTCTCGATCTTTCGTACATTTCTTTTCACTGTTGGTGGTAATTCAAAAATCAATTCTCCAAAATTCATTTTTATTTCTAGTCTGACGCGACACTTGAGCGCGTTTCGTAAAACTTATTACATTTTCAAAGACTTTAGTTTACACATACACAACTGAATAGAACTTACACATCTCCGATTTGTTTATATCTACATTTGAGTGAGGTGGATGGGGTGAGGTGGTATTAATAGGGTATTAATTTCATCAACACAAGACAGAACACGAAACAATGAGTATTGAATGGAAGTGATTGTAGAAAGCCTATTGGTCCATATTTCTTGATGCTTCTATATTGGAGCGGAGTCTTGAGATGGGTAGAATATAGTTGTGCATTAATTGACTGTTGATTGCTGGTGTTGACTTTTTAATGTGTAGTGCCTCGCAAACGTCAAGCCGTCTGCTATCGCTGTATCTATCGATGATTTCTGTGTTGTTTACTAGGATTTCTCTGGCGATGGTTTGGTTGTGGGAAGAGATTATATGTTTCTTAATGGAGCCCTGTTGCTTATGCATCGTTAAACGCCTAGAAAGAGATGTTGTTGTTTTGCCTATATACTGGGTTTTTTGGAGCTTACAGTCCCCAAGAGGGCATTTGAAGGCATAGACGACGTTGGTCTCTTTTAAAGCGTTCTGCTTTGTGTCTGAAGAGTTTCTCATGAGTAGGCTTGCCGTTTTTCTGGTTTTATAGTAAATCGTCAGTTGTATCCTCTGATTTTTGTCTGTAGGGATAACGTTTCTATTAACAATATCTTTCAGGACCCTTTCCTCTGTTTTATGAGCTGTGGAAAAGAAGTTCCTGTAAAATAGTCAAATAGGGGGTATAGGTGTTGTGTTAGTTGTCTCTTCAGAGGTTGCATGGCGTTTCACTTTCCTTCTTATGATGTCTTCGACGAAACCATTGGAGAAGCCATTGTTGACTAGGACCTGCCTTACCCTACAGAGTTCTTCGTCGACTTGCTTCCATTCTGAGCTGTGGCTGAGAGCACGGTCGACATATGCGTTAACAACACTCCTCTTGGGCAGTCGCTGTTGGCATTTTGGCACATTCCTATGTTCGTTTCCTTAGTGTAGACTGCAGTGTGGAAACCTCCGCTTTTTTCCATGACTGTTACATCTAGAAAGGGCAGCTTCCCATCCTTTTCCATCTCGTAAGCGAAACGCAGCACGGAACTCTGCTCAAACGCCTCCTTCAGCTCCTGCAGATGTCTGACATCAGGTACCTGTGTAAAAATGTCGTCAACATATATATATAATTATATATATATATATATATATATATATATATATATATATATATATATATATATATATATATATATATATATATATATATATATATATATATATATATATATGTCGTACCTAATAGCCAGAACGCACTTTTATGCCTAGTATGCAAGGCCCGATTTGCCTAAAAAGCCAAGTTTTCCTGAATTAATATATTTTCTCTAATTTTTTTCTTATGAAATGATAAAGCTACCTATTTCATTATGTATGAGGTCAATTTTTTTTTATTGGAGTTAAAATTAACGTAGATATATGACCGAACCTAACCAACCCTACCTAACCTAACCTAACCTATCTTTATAAGTTAGGTTAGGTTAGGTAGCCAAAAAAGTTAGGTTAGGTAGTCGAAAAACAATTAATTCATGAAAACTTGGCTTATTAGGCAAATCGGGCCTTGCATAGTAGGCTGAGAAGTGCGTTCTGGCTACTAGGTACGACATATATATATATATATATATATATATATATATATATATATATATATATATATATATATATATATATATATTATTAAATATGACCGAAAAAGTAAGATTAATAATTCTAACACGAATTTTCTCAATCTTTCGTACATTACGCTTCACTGTTGGAGGTAAATCAAAAATTAATTCTCCAAAATTCATTTTTATTTCTAGTCTGACGCGACACGGGCGCGTTTCGTAAAACTTATTACATTTTCAAAGACTTTAGTTCACAAATACACAACTGAATAGAACTTACGTATCTCCGATTTTATATCTACATTTGAGTGAGGTGGGAGGGGTGATGTGGCATTAACACAAGACAGAACAAGAGGGGATATTCACCCTCGCAAACGTATTAAAAGTATCAACACAAGACAGAACACAAACAATGGGTATTGAATAGAAGTGTTTGTAGAAAGCCTATTGGTCCATATTTCTTGATGCTTCTATATTGGAGCGGAGTCTTGAGGTGGGTAGAATATAGTTGTGCAATAATTGGCTGTTGATTGCTGGTGTTGACTTCTTGATGTGTAGTGCCTCGCAAACGTCAAGCCGCCTGCTATCGCTGTATCTATCGATGATTTCTGTGTTGTTTACTAGGATTTCTCTGGCGATGGTTTGGTTGTGGGAAGAGATTATATGTTCCTTAATGGAGCCCCGTGTCGCGTCAGACTAGAAATAAAAATGAATTTTGGAGAATTAATTTTTGATTTACCTCCAACAGTGAAGCGTAATGTACGAAAGATTGAGAAAATTCGTGTTAGAATTATTAATCTTACTTTTTCGGTCATATTTAATAATATATGTCTACAGGAAAGACTGCTACCAAAATATACTATTATATATATATATATATATATATATATATATATATATATATATATATATATATATATATATATATATATATATATATATATATATATTAGTATACAAGGTATGTAAGCTGTATGTTCCATGAATGTTATATACTTTTAATAGTTAAAAAAAACTTGCTTTAGGTAAAACAAAAGCCTTGCATCGTCAGGCGACTGCAGTTACTCGGATGAATTACCCACAATAAATATTGCGACTCAAGAGTGGAGGAGATAATGGCTTACCACTTGATGATGGTCCGCGTTCTCTTTACTCTTCCTGCCACGAAGATTAATGCAACGAGTTTTCATGGTGACGAACAAAGGGGAAAAGTGACACGTTTGGAGAGCATTACCCGATGGGCTCCTGGAGCACGTCAGCAGACGGGTCCACACGCTGGGTAATGAGACGACACGGGTTATCAAGCCTGCAGCTCTCAAACAGTGTGCTTAGTAAACAGTTGCATAAAGCAATGGTATTACTGCGTTGGTTGATATAAATTGTTCCCCCACAAGCAAGCTGGAGTAGTTATGTTGCTCTCCTTTATAATTTACCATTGATTTTATAATGTCAGTAACGGGATTCCTAGGAAGTGACGTATAATATAAACAAAAATTTATTTTGTTATATTTTAATAACATTTTTTAGACATCTTTTTTATTCTGGGTCATAAGTACAAGACTTTTGGACAAATGACTAAATGAAGTGCAACAAACTTCTGAGGTGATAAACTTGATTCCAGCATAATATAAATATGCATGTGTGTATGTATATATAATCATTGGAGCCTTGAACTGTGAACTACAAAACGCAAGTCCGTAGTTCTTCCGACCATACCATGGACGACTCTCCATAAGGAAGCATCTAAGAAATACCTAACGCAGAAATACTGCTGGTGGGGGGGGGGGACTCAATTAGCATAATAATAATTTTGGAGGGGAGAGTTACAGCATATTTATCTTGTATCCATAACCACTGGTGCAACCCATGATTATGGTTACCTCGGGTACAGGAATACCTTCAGCCATTCTCATATGTATCCAGACACGCGTTTAAAAAACTCTACGGTTCGCCACCTCATATTTTATTAACTTAGCATCCAGTGTATATCATATATTTACCGAGAGAGAGAGAGAGAGATAAAGTAGAGTACAGAGATTAATACAATTTAGATTAATAATTTAAAATAATATAATATGAACAAAATCGATACTAACTACAGGCAGACCAACATCCATTCACGTCACCTAACCTCACCTTCCCAAGCACTAGTTTTTTCTTTTATTTGTAAAACAACGAAACAATTGGAAAACAATTTCAACGAAACCATTGTAGAAGCCGTTGTTGACTAGGACTTCTCCAATGGTTTCGTTGAAGACACCATAAGAAGGAAGGTGAAACGCCATGCAACCTCTGAAGAGACAACTAACACAACACCTGTACCCCCTATTAGACTATTTTACAGGAACTTCTTTTCCACAGCTCATAAAACGGAGGAAAGGGTCCTGAAAGATATTGTTAATAGAAACGTTATCCCTACAGACAAAAACAAAAAACAACAATTTACTATAAAACCAAAAAAACGGCCAACCTACTCATGAGAAACTCTCCAGACACAAAGCAAAACGCTTTAAAAGAGACCAACGTCGTCTATGCCTTCAAATGCCCACTTGGGGACTGTAAGCCCCAAAGAACTCAGTATATAGGCAAGACAACAACGTCTCTTTCCAGGCGATTAACAATGCATAAGCAACAGGGCTCCACTAAGGAACATGTAATCTCTTCCCACAACCAGACCATCACCAGAGAAGTCTTAACAAACAACACAAATCATCGAGAGATACAGCGATAGCAGGCGGTTCGACATCTGCGAGGCACTACACATCAAGAAGTCAACACCAGCAATCAACAGCCAATTAATGCACAACTATATTCTACCCACTTCAATACTCCGTACCAATATAGAAGCATCAAGAAATATGGGCCCAGACATCGGCTAGGTAGATGGCGCTGAGGTGCAGTGGTGCAGACGTCGATTCACCAATCAGAAGCGGGCAGGCTGGAAATGGTAGTTTGGTGATCAGCGACGATGGACGGGGGAGGTGGAGAGCGAGTGTCTGATACGTTTGCGCCTGGCAAAAGGTATTTGACTAAATATGTACTACACTTGCTTGTAGTATCTAGATGTTGTAGATGTACTGAAGTAACGTGACGATAGGAAAGAGCAGGCCAAATCTCTCTTGAAGGAGATTATCGTAACAATATATATATATATATATATATATATATATATATATATATATATATATATATATATATATATATATATATATTTATATATATATATATATATATATATATTTATATATATATATATATATAATATATATATATATATATATATATATATATATATATTTATATATATATATATATATATATAATATATATATATATATATATATATATATATATATATATATATATATATATATATATATATATGATTTATTTCTTATTTGGCTTCTTAGTGGCTTCCCCTAGACTTGATCTGTCTTGCACTGTACACACCTGGTACTTATTTCGAGGTAACCCCCCCCCCCCTACACCACAATGTCGAACTAACTACTGACCTTCCTAAGGGTTCATCCCAACAACAATTGACTAACTTCCAGTACCTATTTACTGCTACGAGGCGCATAAGGTGAATGGAAAAGTTCCCAACCATTTGTGTCCCGACCAAGATTCGAATTCGGGATTCCCAATATTTTTACAATTTTATTTTTCGTAAATCTTCTGGACATAAAGGAATATTTTCCTTTTCGGGAAAACACTTAAATGGTGCCTCTTTTCGAGGCTAAAAAGAATATATCCTGGCTCCCGGTAATTATATTTTAATGAGTAATATATTACAAATTAATGTTTTGCTCTTGTTGGTGACATGTATTGCATAACTGTCAGGCAACGGCAGGTGAGGCTCGTTAATGCTGAGCTAAATCTAATTTGATTGTCTAATTAGTGAAAATTGCAGAATTTTAAACATATCTTGGCTTTATTACAATTCTATTTATTTGTAATAGAAAGATATCTTGGTTTCTTTTACATTTCTATTTATTGTAATAAATAAGGGGAATATTGTAATAATAAGGGGAGGCGGCCATCTCCCCACTGTCCAAGGCGCCAATTCAAAAACAGTCACTTTTTATCCAGATATCTGGTCAAATCGCACAAACAAACCCATGTTTGGGTTTGTTGCCGCTTGGACACCTGTTGTCTGTCGCACCTTGTAGGACTGTACTGTGGTGGAAATGTTATCTTCCACCTTGGATCTGGAATATGTTAATTTTGTATGTTTACACAGTGCTACATGGTGGTTACCTCTTCTACACCTGTTGCAGGTGTATAGTTGGGTCTCACAACAGTATATGTTGTGTGATTTGAGACACCTCGAGCATTTCCCCAATTCCTGGAGTCGCTTAATACGAATGTCTCTGTCTGGATAATTGGTGCAACTCCAGGTGCAAACTCTGTGAGCAGGAACTGCGGCATGATCTCCCACACTATATCACCGAATGCCCAGTTATTAGACCTTTCAGACCAGTTAGCATGAGGTACCTGGAGCTTTGCAATTACTTTATTCACTCTCGTGTTCTTGAAGATATCTTCACAGTGTACCCAAAATTTGCCAGTGCAGGCTACTGAACATATGGCCCTGTATGACTAACCATCCTGCGAGATGGGGACTTTTATTACCACTGCTGCCTTATTCACTCTTATGCTCATAATATCCTCATAACGAACCCTGAGTCTGTCAGTGCAGACTACTAATCACATGTCTCTGTATGACTAACCTTCCTGTGTGATGGGAATTTTTTAGCATCACGTAGCTAGCTTTTTGACACACTGTACTCTCCTTCATATAGTCTAGGGGAGCTGCACAAATGCAAATGTACCTAATGTATTAATAATAAAAAAAAGTGCAACGGTATGTTGAATGTTTCCTTTTGCAGAACATACATGTCACCCAGCCTACCGCACGCTTGGAAGTTACCAGTTTGGGTGAACTAGTAACAGTAGGCTTGGAGGATTCCACTGAAGAAGTGCCCGCACTGCTAGATTTTCTCCAACTTGGTATGAAAGTAATTGGTTGATGTTTATTTGGGATATTTGTTTTACCCTTTAATTTACTATTATTTTCTATTTCAGACGGCTCGCAAGAGGCTTTAACTTCCTCATTTGCTCGTCGTTTGTCTATGATAGAACGCAAACCTTCATTGATGTCCTGTACTGTCAGGGTAATGTTATGTTGATGTGGGTATAATTCATCTAGTATATCGCTGGACAGTTTTCGTTGAATGACTACTCTGGTCATCCACTCAGCAGTAGTTATGTCAACCTTAAGACTGAATGTTTTTAGTAGTGACTCAAACTCCATGGTGAAGGATTGTAATGAGTCAGCAGTCTGATCAGGTTAAGGCAAGTTCAGCTTTTGAAGTATTAGAAATATGACAGTTTTCTCATTGCCAGCATTGTCCCTAGGACTGAGAAATTAGTGTTGTCGCTATTTTGATTTACATTTTCTACGCCTGGTTCTGCTTCGCCATTAATTTCAGTTTGGAGGCATGTTAACTTAGTAGCCTTAGGTATTGGGTTTTCAAAATCTAGAGAGACTATGGATAAATTGTCTGAGAACTGTTTAATTTCTGGTGGCATAATATTGGGTGAGGCTGTAGTGGGTGAGGTTTCATCCTCGTTGATTAATTCGATGAAAGGATCTAATCTGGCTTGAGATTTATTCTCAAAAGGAGCCAGATCATCTGTAATATTATCTTTTTAATTTGATATATTGGCTGCTTGCTCTGAAGCAATAATCCTGTGTAGGTTCACATATTCAACTATTATGTCGTGGACCTAATTTTGGTAAAATTTCCTATATATTTTCAATAGATCCAAGTGGGATTGAATATGCTATAGTGGAATTTCCAACCGACGATAATTAACTAGAGGCTCATATAAAAAAATTTAATATTTGCTGAGATCACTTGTCAGTTGACGTCTACGTGCTGCTAAAGCACGTTTTGCTTTCTGTGGATCAGTCATGGTGACTGGTTAATTGGATTTGGTATTATATTACTGGCTCATAAATTGTGAGCAAGCACTGATGGCGTAGCCTAGGGTAACATTTGTAATTCACTAGGCTATGATCCTACCTCTTCTCGAGGTTAGCACTTAAAATTAATACACATTATATATAATCATACACACACAAATGATTTGAGTGATAAACCATGGAAGTACAATGGAAGTATCTTTAGGTTCGCTCTTCAATTATCATCCTTGGTTGGTATAGACACTAATTAATCATTCAAAGGTGCAATGATTATAAGTAAATTATTATATATACACAACTCAACTCGAGCTGGTATTAATTACACCCAAAATAGGGTCTGCGCCATTAATTAATGGTGCTAGGTTGTTCAATGTAGTACAACTAGATTATGGTGAAACAATGGGACTAGGATGAACAATAATTAGTTCAACTATTCAATGTTAATATGGGACTAGGTTATCAATAAACACAAGTCAATGTAAATAAACACTAGTCAATGTAAATATTCTACCCTGTTGTGGGTTGGCAATTAGTAAATATTGTATTGATATTTTTTAATACATTAGGTACATCTGCATTTGTGCAGCTACCCTAGACTATATGAAGGGGAGTACAGTGTGTCAAAAAGCTAGCTACGTGATCCCCATCACACAGGATGGTTAGGCATATAGAGGCATGTGATAAGTAGTCTGCACTGACAGATTCTGGGTTCGTTATGAGGATATCACGAGCACAAGAGTGAATAAGGCAGCAGTGATAATAAAAGAATTTCTAGACTTAATTAATCCATTGGTTAACTGTGGTTCTTCCGGTATGAAGATTACCAAAATAATGTGGGGAACCAACCTGTGAGATTTATATTTATTCAATTTATATGATTTTATATTTACGTTAATTGTTATATTTCGATAGACATTGTATGAGGTTTAAGTGGATTGTATTTCTGCAAATTCTCAAATCGCTCTCCTTACACATTAGGGGAGGGGGGGTTATATTATTTATATATGCAGCCAATCAAAACTACAGTATTAAACTACATATATTAGTAATTAAAATTGGAAGGCCTTATCTTATTGTATGGTAGGCCTGGTCCACCAGGTATAAACAAGGCTGATGACACCAAATAATCCTGGTGGTTGAGGCTAGCATCAACACCATGTACTGGTGTACCAAGTAACTGTTCTGCTTCCTCTTCAGTTGTTCCTGTCAAAGGGCACTTGCAATAATAGCAGGAATCCTATATACATGGCAGCTATATCAAGAGGAAATATTGGTATACTGATTATAAGATAAGGACCAAGGACTAATTACCTGGATTTTGTCGCTGCCGTGTGTTCTAACTGGAAATTAATCCTATCTACCATAATATTACAAGCCAGGAATGAATAGATAAGATTTCGGAAAGACGATTCCCTTCTTTAGATGATGACTGCGTGTTGATGATGGAAGATGCACTAATTTACTCTCCATAACACTTCGTCCAAGGGAGAGTATTCGGAGCTGTTCTGCTCCAGCCAGCGACCTGCTCTAACAACAATAGCTGACTAGTCGCCCTCCTCCACTGACTAGATGTCAAAAAGTGATAAAAAAAAATCACATTTACTCTATTTTGGGACTAATAAGTTAATTCAAGTGAGATGTTTATATGATGATTATAGTCCAAAGACTGCTGTATTAAGAATAAACCCCAGCAGAAGAACTCGTGAAATTAATAGCGCCATCTAGCAATAATATCCCATTTTTCTATTGACGGAAATTTTCACTGTGCTACATTTTCTGTATGGATATACACTATTTCTAGGGTTACTTTATTATTTACACAACAGCAGCACTATTATCTGTATATTGTATTTAATATTAGTAAATGGTGTCGGGTTTTCCGACAGGAACTGCAGCACTTACAACAATGTGTTTATTTCCTGGTACACTGTCCTCCATTAATGGCGGAAAATCATGTTCACGAAAAATGTTGATACGTTGTGTTGCCTCCACCTGGCAGGCAGCAGCCAAGGTACGCTGTCACCGTTTCACCCCTTTCTAACCTATGTAATTAGGGTTATTCCCGCGGCTCTTCGCCCCTTCTGTGCCTTCATGGAGTTGTATCTTGTGCCTTCTTGTTGTATCATGGAGGTGCACCTAATAGGTGTACCATGGAGGTACACCAGTAGACGTACTTTAGGTGAATACCCAGTAGCTGTACCGTTGATATTCATCCAATAGCTGGACGGTAAATGTACCCTCTGCAGATGTACCGTAGATGTACACCCAACACATGTACCGTAGATGTACACCCAACACATGTACCGTAGATGTACCCCCAGCACATGTACCATAGATGTACCCCCAGCACTTGTACCGTAGATGTATTCCCCAGCACATGTACCGTAGATGTACCCCCAGCACATGTACCGTAGATGTACCCCCAGCACATGTACCGTGGGAGAACAATCAGTAGTAATTATAGTGTCAACTGTTAATCAAATCAGAGTCTAACACAGCCGTAATTGGGATTGAACGCAGTGAGGATTAGGACAGCCTAATTACTGAAGTTATGTTCGCTTGAAATCCTCGACAACGTTACTGAGGCATAACTGAACATAAATATATTGTGCATTTGAGTGAATATTTGATGTACACTTCATTTTAGGTTATTTCTATTATAGTTAAATAAATTTAAAGAAATATGTGGTCAGAGGATAAACCAAAAAAAATATAAAGGGAGAGAAGTCAGGAAGTAATTCTCTAATTACTCGGATGAATTTAGTTAAATACTTAAACAATGCACAACCTTGGTGCCATGTTCTTAAAGTGAATACCGCAAGTGTTCAAAAGAACATTGTGTTACTACGTGCTAAACTATAATATTAAAAAAAATCACAGACCTCAACTTTAAAATTTGCGAAATTAGGATTCATAATAATTTTAAATTGACAGCCATTTCGCTTTGCCTAATACTATCACAATTGCTAACAATTTTGCTATTTTAACAGTATTGAGATTGTTTACAATATCACTATGGACAACATCTTAATATGGCTAACAATCTTGCCATGACTAACAATCTTGCCTTGGCTAGCAATCTTGCAATGGCTAACAATCTTGCCATGCTAACAATCTTGTCAGGGGCCAACAATCCTGCCGTGACTAACAATCTTGCCATGACTAACAATCTTGCCATGACTAACAATCTTGCCATGACTAACACTCTTGCCATGACTAACAATCTTGCCATGACTAACAATCTTGCCATGACTAACAATCTTACCATGACTAACAATCTTGCCATGACTAACAATCTTGCCATGACTAACAATCTTACCATGACTAACAATCTTGCTATGACTAACAATCTTGCCATGACTAACAATCTTGCCATGACTAACAATCTTGCCATGGAAAACAATCTTGCCATGGCTAACAATCTTGCCATAGCTATCAATCTATCTATGGCTAACACTCAGCACATAGATAATAACAGTATACACAACCAAGTTAAAAATAGAAAACCAGCACAAAATCCATTTTGGTGAGTTTCTCTGAGAATTTGTCGGTAACGAAATGAGAAAATGAAAGCGGACCCATTCCATTGTTTCTCGAGCCTCGCAGTTCCCTGCTTCTGAACGCTTAGAATCAATGAGCAGTGAGCCAATAACCAAGTGTAAAGTATTGATTGAATCTAAACAAATGGGCTTATAGACACTTGAAACATTCTCAGCATTTCCCCGCTATGTCCAACAGAAACCCAAACCCTCGTTAGGAACCAAGACAAACAAGACAGATAATTGTAGTTCGCTGGTAATTCATTTAATGAGTTCAGGAATTGGGGAATATGAGGATGAAGGGAACTATCAGGAGAAAGCGCCAAGCCATTTCGACTATATAGCACTGGGAAGGGATCAGGATAATGATTTGGGATGGAAAGGTTGGGGGGGGGGGAAGGAATGATGCCCAATCACTTGGACGGTCGGGGATTGAACGCCGACCAGCATGAAGCGAGACCGTCGCTCTACCGTACTGATCGGGCAGAGAAACTTTGCTCTTAATTTTTAAGTATTTTTCCAAAGGAAGAAATCCTCGTTAACTTTGAGTTGAGTTTTTGTTTGTCATTTATTTTGTGGCACTCGGGAAGTGCTTGTAATCAACTTAAGAATTCGAGTTCAAAGATCGTGAGATAGCCTAGTCACTACTGAGTAGACATGGAATTTATATTAAATTGTGAAAATAGGCTACCAATGAAACTTGTGTTTTTTTCTCTTAATTGTCCTTTGGGATAATTGAGAGGGGAGAGGGTAGGCTTCATCACATTTTGCAGACACTTAGAGACAATGGATGTCATTCTGGGATTGTGTGTGTCAATTCTGGGCATTATGCCATTTGTCCAGAACATTTATAAGACCCAGCAGTGACACTGTCTGCGTCAAGGTGCCAGAATAATCCTGTATGAAGTGAGAGGTATCCTACCCTCCCATATTGATGCTTGGGTGGTTGCACGAGTTCTGCCTGGAATGGAGCAGATTATACGCTATGCACCGCCTATCAGCTCATTTACACCGCATGAAGGGTTGTAGGCGACCTGCTGAGGAAGATCTGTGGAGGCGACTGAGAGTGGAGCGGCTGGTTGTTGAGGTCTGCTAGCTGAGTTTCACATTGTGTCTCACCATTGCTTGTGGACAATGAGCTCCACATTGTGTCTCATCACCGCTTGGGGACGATGGAGGACACGCCTTCACGGCACCTGCTGGCGTCCCTGTTGCCTCAGACTGGCAGTCGGGAGGAGTGTGCATCATCGTGTCTCCCATGTCTGTCACTATTCGTGTCAGTGAGTACACTACAGGTGCATTAGGTGAAAGGAAACGTGCCCAATCATTTCAGCTCCGGCCGTGGGACTCGAAGCGGGATACCTGATTGTGAGACGCTCCAATGCAAACTTGTAATAACTACATACAAGCCTTTGGACAGAGCTGCTGCTGGAGTTGGCTGAGAGAAGCCCAGGTGATCGGTAACAAATTATTAATAGTGAATTAAAATAAAATAGAATGTTTATGCAAATGAACCGGAAAAAAGAGATTCTTGAAACAAACTTCACATAGTTAATTAGGACACGCTGCTCACTGTAAGTTAAGATGGGTGTCACTTTCCTAAGGTACTGTGCAGTCACTGTCACGACGGTGACTGTTCAGACCGCCGCCAGTAGTCCCGGTCTGGATACCTTTTTAAGGTAGTAATTCCTCTATAAAGGTCTGAATTTTTGTTACTTATATTTTGTATACATTATTATTATGTTCACAAAAGGTTATTGTCAGCCCCATTATTGTGTATAATTGTCTGCAAGATCACAGGACCCATTAAGTAGCTGTTACCTTGCCGGCACCGCTCACAGTATGGAGTATTGGATCAACAAAAAACTATTTAAATTATTTTAACACGATATGTTGACTAGACCACATAAGGTGAAGGGACGACGACGTTTCGGTCCGTCCTGGACCATTCTCAAGCCGATTGTGATGAGGAAGTGATTGATTGATGAAGATTAAGCCACCCAAGAGGTGGCACGGGCATGAATAGCCCGTAAGTGGTGGCCCTTTCGAGCCATTACCAGTATCAAAAGATGATACTGGAGATCTGTGGAGGCGCAACTGCACCCTGCGTGACGGGAGATGTCTCCCGGACCAAGTGGTGACCAAATGGTGGTGATGAGGAAGTAGAGACAAGCAATAAATAGGCAAGAGAGGTGAGGAGCAAAAAAAAGTGTAGTAGAGGGGATACGTTTAACAAGATAGTTTATTAAAACACCTTGCACACTAGATGAATATTAATAAGCTGGTTTAAAAACAATTGTAGGGTGATCGTATGGCCGGCAGCGAGGAGTGTAGGGTGGAGTGCGCGGTACGATAGGGGCGCGCAGCTAACAAGCTCCAACGAAATGTTGAAGTCCGGCAGTTCAGTCTTGTGCCGTGACTCGTCCGGGTAGGATCGTCGCGTCCCTCCTCGCTGAACTGTGTGAGAGCCTCCAGTACTCTCTCAAACTGTCTATAAGCGTCTCGCTCTCGAGTGTACAGGCCTGTTCTTGTATATAGCAACTCCCGAGTTATTCGGATTTAATAATAGTGGAACTGATGCATATTGGGATTGATTCCATCAAACATTGAGGTTTACTCTAAGACTTACTTACTCGACTAAGACTTACTCTTAAGACTAAGAAACGTGGTTGTACTTCCCCCTCACAGCGGCTTGTGGTGCTCGGTGAGTACCTGGTGATGGCTTCACTACTTTCCTCGCTGTGCATCTCGTACTGTTTCTCTTCATGTTTATAGCTTCACTCAATGTTTTAACCTGAGGTTGGGATATTAACATTGTGATTAACGTACATGGCTTGTTTACATGTGGCACTGCAGCCTCGTTACCGGGTAATTTGGGCAGCAGTTGTCATCAATGAGGGCCAAATGATCGTTAATCTCTCCTCCAAACTCGCTGTTTATTAATGAAAAAAATGGTTTAACCACGACTCAACAAATGATGCTCAAACATTTCTCGAACAATGCTTCGCTGACGACGTTTTTATGTCCCATAAACGTCTATAAACGCCTCGCCCACGTACTTCAAATACCAAATCATCGTTAACAGAACCCATACTTAACCTAACCATATATTATATAAACATATAAACTTATATTTATAATACAATTGTTGAATATGTAGCACGTTAAAATTGACGAATACGCCTTTGGGTTGGGTGCGTGAACGAGTCAACTGTGAGGACAGGTTGTTGCGTTATGGGGGATCTACGCCATTAAATTTCTTTCTTTATTATGCACCCCATACCCATCCCGTGGGCGGTGGTGTAAAGGGTTACAGTGGCACATAATGGGTTCAGGAACTGAACCCTCTAGTTCGTTTAGCTAAGCAAATAACAATCTTTTGACGCTACTTACACAATTATTAATGTTATATATACATCTACACATTCTCATACATATATATATATATATACATATACAATTACCTATACAAATACACACATCAATAATATTTTGTATGACAAGTGATTCAACAAGAGGCTCACAACAGTCACTATACAAGGCACTTTACATCTATGGTGAGATCCATAAACATAATATCGAATAATGGAAGTGACATGACTGAATGGAGAAGAGGCTGTTTTTTAATTCTTTTGAGTGTACCACACACACAATTATTCATTACATAACTATACCCATCACACATCTTACCAATTATCAAGCTATCTAATTTGTATACTTCTGGAATTACATTAATATGATTAATTCACTACTTTTTATATTAATACTCAGCAATATCTCTTTCACTAATTAACACTCAACAATTTTGCTTCAATTCATCCAAGCATTGTATGTGTTTTTAAATGTGACCAAAAAGATTAAATCAATGATTCTAAAATTAATCTTTTTCTGTATTTCTTATGTTCTTTACATGTGTGGGAAAGTTTAAATATTTACTCTCCAAAGTTAATTTCACAATTTAGCCTGACGTGGAAAGATGTGTTTCGTGTGAGGCTTTCTACATCTGAGGCAGAGGAAAAGTGTATAAAAGTTAGTTGAAGCTTCGGAATATATAAACAGGAAAATTAAATGAAGCTTGGAGTTAGTCGATGTTTGCCGGAAAAAAGTATGCGAGGTGTAAACTGGACGTTTGTTAGAATGCATCTAAGTGTGAGCTTAGGTGGTAGGCTCACCTTGGTAGATTGATGAATAGATGGCAATATCCATTGTTGAAAAAAGACCTGCTTTATTCTGAGACCTGTTTACTCATTAACCCCCTTGCAAGTGGAGCTGTGTGTACTCACCTAGTTGTGCTTGCGGGGGTTGAGCTTTGGCTCTTTGGTCCCGCCTTTCATCCGTCAATCTAATTGTGTACAGATTCCTAAGCCTCTCGAGCTCTATAAATGTGTGGAGGGGCTTGTGTGTAAGCAACCAGTCGTTTTGAATAATTCATCGTATTTTGACGTCAATCTCCCCAACGTCAAAATATGGTACGACAATAAATCAGAGCAATTTATTATGGTGTGACGCCTAGGGATGCGTTTCGCAAGGCACTCCTTACATTTTGAAAGACTAATTTACCATACTTTTGCAAAGGCTTATTTTCTCTTAGGGTGAGGTGGTACAGGACGTTAGTGAGATGAACAAGTTGATGAAACATAATGATATTAATAGGCTATTACATGCATGAACATGAACATTTTATGTTCTTGCTGCTACTGTCTCTGTGTTGGTTCAGGGTCTTAAAATGGGTAGAATGTAATTATGTGTTAACTGGATGATTGCTGGTCGTGACTTTTTAATGTGTAGCGCCTCGCTGAAGTACAGTCTCCTGATGTCGTTATAACTGTCGATTGTTTCAGTGTTGCTTGTTAAGATGTCTCTGGTGATGGTCTGGTTGTGTGAGGAGATTATATGCTCCTTGATGGAGCCCTGTTGTTTGTACATTGGTAATCGTCAAGAGAGTCGATAGGCAAGACAACAACGTCTCTCTCTAGGCGATTAACAATGTATTTATATTGTTAATCGCTGATATAAAGCGTATCCAGTTGAGCCGGCAATATGATTGGCTAAGCGAAAATATGACCAATTATACCTTTACTGTGATTGGCTAGACGAGAAGTAGTGATCTCTGTCGAGAAGCGGGTGAACCGCAACTATATCTCTAATAACGTTATAAAAACACCTGAATCGTGCACGGGCGTCCTCTTACTAAGTCCCCAAGAACCACCGTGACACAGCCACATAAAGACCTACATGACGTATAGGGAATTACCTCAAGTCTCGTTGTGAATGGTACAAAGTTATCATGAATAATCGGGGCAGAGAAAGACAGTATAATACTCCTGGTAGACCTAAACTGGCTGTAGAGTTACTCTGAGAAATGGCTACTGGTAATCAGTACAGGTGTAAAAGTATGAAAACGTGGACAAGAGACAGGAGGCCAGCTCACAGAGCACGTAAAGAAACTTGAAGAGCAACTAAAGTTTACAACGATGGTGGTTCCAGAAACACGTGGGATGGGCCACATAGATCGCCTAGAAGAACTTGGTCCAGTGATGCTATAAAGAGAAGGTACAGAAGAGAGATAATGGAGACAAATAAGTAAATCGACATGATAGAAAAAGAAAAATATTGAAGATGAATTCCCCAAGAAAGAGAGAACATGGGTTGAAATAGAGACACAGGTGAACCAGAACGCTAAGGAAACTGTCAGGGGAAAGCGCCACGCCATTACGACTAGATAGCACTTGGAAAGGATCAGGATTGGGATGGGATGGGACGGGTGTAAGGAATGTTACTCAACCACTCAACCGTCCAGCCCAAGTGGTTTGGGTAACCAAAGCGCGAAATAACTGACTTATTGTTAAAAGTAGGCGAAAACCCAACTGAACTTGGCGAGAAGGTGCTGGAAGCCACCTCCGTCCACAATCTTAGCAGCAAACTAGACATGGAAAAAACAATGTAAAATTAAAATTAACAAATTAAGAGTTTAAATAGCCACGGTATAGGTCTATAGCGATTTGAATATATGTCTGGTCATGGCACTAATAGGGGCTGAGAGCCCGCGCTGTGTAGCGTGGAGTTTCACCTTCAGTTCATAATACCCTTGCACTCAGTATCACTTACAAGTATCAAGTAAATGTTTCATGAAGTTCATATCAGTGATGAGTGTGTCGACACTGAGTCACGTGGTGGCTGTCGTCGTTGGCTGCTCCTGTCGTGTCTGAGCACGTGATCACGTCGTCGCTTGGGGCTGACAGTCGGAGCTGGCTACACTGGATTGCCTGGGTGTCAGGCACGTGTCGTGTGGGTGTCAGGCACGTGTAGGGTGCACGTGTCGTGTGTGGGTGTCAGGCACGTGTCGTGTGTGGGTGTCAGGCACGTGTCGTGTGGGTGTCAGGCACGTGTAGTGTGAGTGTCAGTCGTGGCTGTTTACACTCGCTCAGTAATGACGTATCGATGACGTCATGAAGCGTTGACGTCACCGCGTAACTCAAGTTCAGTAAGGGTTCAACTTACGACTCTACATAGTCGTGACTCCTTACATTACGTCGTGGGTAAGTTGCCACTACTTCCAAGGAAATTAATGATTTCTGCTGCATATGAATGACACAATATATTTAAAGATATACATTCTTAATTCAAACACAGGAACGTCTGTATATCTTCACGGACAGTGATGATGTATTGAGTCACATGAAACTTCACTGTGATGGTGTATTGAGTCACAGTATACTTCACTGTGATGGTGTCCACAACAGTACAGTCAGTAGTTCGAATGACACAGTATAGTGTCAGTCGAACATGTTCCACAGAAAGTTTGTTTCTTCACTTTTAAAGTTTTGCGATAGAGCCTTGACAAACACCCACGATGCTCTAGATTCAGAACTTAATGATGTAGGCCTAACCCACATGTGGATGTAGGCCTAACCCACATATGGATGTAGGCCTAACCCACATGTGGATGTAGGCCTAACCCACATGTGGATGTAGGCCTAACCCACGTGGATGCAGGCCTAACCCACATGTGCAGTGCTAAATTAAAGTTCATCCACCTATTATGAAATATATGTAAACAATATTTAACTCTCTCTAAACAGTCGACTTTTCCTAATACAGGCATCATAAAGTGCACGAAAAAAGAAGGCAACAGTGTTATCTAACCTTAAGCTTATCAAGCTGCAGTGTAAGATAGACAAGAGATGATGATGTTTCAGTGTTATAATCTCATAGAATCACCTACCAACCCAATCCGTACAGACACAAAATAGTCCTCAGGAACAAGTTCAGGATGCAGCATAACAGTTTTGGAACAACAGTAGGCTTCTGGCTTTATTAAAGATTACACGTTAGAATGTTGAGGCTTTGTCCCCTGGCTGCCGCCCGTGGTGTTAGCAGACAAAGGCGACACTTGCCCTCACAGACCCACGCACTCCTCGCGACAACTATTTGTTCTTCTTACTTCTTAAAGATGAGTAAGTATAATTTATACTTTAAAGGTGGATGAGTAAGGGTACTGAACACTGCCTAGCAGCAAGGGCTGAAAATTATCTCTCCCACAAATAGGATGGGGTTGGTCAATCGATTTTAAGTTAATACTTGCAATTATCATTTTAGAATAGATTAATACTTCAGTTGTTGTCGTCAGCCAGACGTCACTGGAACACCAAGGTGGCTTAGTATACTGGCTGAAGCAGCCGGGTGTGTAGACAGCCAGGGAGGCCTAATGCATGGCTAATGAAGAGAACAGCTGTTACTAGGCTTCTGTGAGCCATTACTAGCCTAATGTGCTCTGCCAATTTGCATTGTTGTTCCGATCCACGTTCAGAGTGAGGGTAGTGTCACAGTTGTCTGGATGGTGAGTGTTGAGAGTGATGGTGGTGATAGAGCGGTCTAAAGAGTAAATGTTGCAAGTGAAAGTGATGTTAGAGGTGTCAGGATGGTGAATGTGGGGGAACGAAAGTGATTGTTGGAGTGTGAATGTCGAGAGTGAAATTGAGTTTAGAGCGGTGAATAATGGAAGTTGAGTGATGGTGATTTTTGTGCTACTTGTATGGTGAATTTTGAGAGAATGTGATGCTGGAGTGGGCAGCATGGTGGACAATGAGTACTAGGGGCACGATGCCTTTTAGGAGTAGTTGAGCTAACACAAGAATGTTAGATTTTTGTCTTTTCCTAAATAATGTACAGATAAGAACGGAGCAAATCATGATACCGTTAGCTGAAGGGTACTGTTATTGTGTGTGTATTTACTTTGAGTAAAGGTACAGAACACTGCATAGCAGCAGGACAAAGATGTGCGCGCGTGAGTGTATGTGTACTCACCCTATTTGTGCTTGTGGGGGGGGGGGGGGTTGAGCTCAGGCTCTTTGGTCCCGCCTCTCAACTGTCAATCAACTGGTGTACAGGTACCTGAGCCACTGTGTTAAATAGCATGTCCTTATCTACCCTACCAATTCCTTTGAGAATCTTGTATGTGGTGTTATTTCCCCCCCCCCCCCACACACACACGTGTGTGTGTGTGTGTGCACTCACCTAGTTGTTTTTGCGGGAGTTGAGCTTTTGCTCATTGGTCCCGCCTCTCAACCGTCAATCTACTGGTGTCCAGATTCCTGAGCTTCTCGAGCTCTATCATATTTACATTTGAAACTGTGTGTGGAGTCAGCCTCCACCACATCACTTCCTAATACATTCCATTTACTAACTATCCCCGACACTGAAAAAGTTCTTTCTAATTTCTCTGACTCATTTGGGTACTCAGCTTCCACCTGTGTCCCCTTGTGCGTCTACCACCCGTGTTAAATAATCCATCCATGTCTATCCTGTCAATTCCCCTGAGAATTTTGTATGTGGTGATCATGTCTCTTCGAGCTCTTATGTCTTCCAGCGACGTGAAGTGCAGTTCACGCAGCCTTTCCTCATAACTCATGCCGCTTAGTTCTGGGACTAGGCTAGTAGCATACCTCTGAACTTTTTCCAGCTTCGTCTTGTACTTGACAAGGTACGGGCTCCATGCTTGGGGCCGCATACTCCAGGAGTGGCTTTACATATGTGGTATACAAGGTTCTGAAGGAGTCTTTACACAGGTTTCTGAAGGCATTTCTGATGTTTGCCAGCCTCGCATACGCCGCAGATGTTATTCTTTTTATGTGGGCTTCAGGGGACAGGTTTGGTGTGATATCAACTCCTAGATCTTTCTCTCTGTCCATTTCATGAAGGACTTCGTCTCCCATTCGGTATTCAGTGTTTGACCTGTTTCATTCGCCTAGTTTCATTTCCTTATCAGTTTCATCACCGCGCGTGTGTGGGGGGAGGGGGGGGGGGAAGGGCAGGAGGTCAGTCTACAGCAACCTGAGGGGTATTGCGTTAGGAAACGATTGCAGATATATTTCAGAGATTGCCTGGGTATATGACAAAAGATTTATAAAAATAGAAGGCTGTTAAACTGGGTTCACTTTTTTTAAAGAAAAAACTTTTGAGAAAAGCGTCATTCTGTGGAAAGTTTACTGAAGTAGAAGAGGTAAGAGGGGGATGGGATGACCGTTTCCGGTGAGGGATGAGACTTCCAGATGATCTGCCTTGGTGAAACCTCTCGCAAAATATTACTGTTTTATATTGGTTTTATTGACAACCGAGGACTTTTAGTTATTCAATTTATTTAGATCCATAACCAATAAAACTGGTTATGAAGTGACTCGAACCCATACTCCCAGGAGCAACGCAACTGGTAACTGGTTCACTTCTGGGGTGTGAGTTTTCAGTCGCATATAGTCCTGGGGACCACTCAGGCTTGTTCGCATATATATATATATATATATATATATATATATATATATATATATATATATATATATATATATATATATATATGTCGTACCTAATAGCCAGAACGCACTTCTCAGCCTACTATTCAAGGCCCGATTTGCCTAATAAGCCAAGTTTTCATGAATTAATGTTTTTTCGTCTACCTAACCTACCTAACCTAACCTAACCTAGCTTTTTTTGGCTACCTAACCTAACCTTACCTATAAATATAGGTTAGGTTAGGTTAGGTAGGGTTGGTTAGGTTCGGTCATATATCTACGTTAATTTTAACTCCAATAAAAAAAAATTGACCTCATACATAGAGAAAAGGGTTGCTTTATCATTTCATAAGAAAAAAATTATAGTAAATATATTAATTCAGGAAAACTTGGCTTATTAGGCAAATCGGGCCATGAATAGTAGGCTGAGAAGTGAGTTCTGGCTACTAGGTACGACATATATATATATATATATATATATATATATATATATGTTATGCACTTTTTCATCCACTTGGACCACTGGTGCCTCGAACCCGGGACCAAAAAAGCAAAAGCCAATAATCCAACCAACTGTACTGTGAGTGCCTACACTCGTGCCTCCCCAAAATATATCCTAACCCTATATTTTATCTGTGAAGCAGATGGCTCTACCACACAGCGCACTTCCCACTCCCCAATACTCTACTGCCAGGTTTTTTGTGATGCTCAGCTTTCCCGCCGAAAAAAAAGCTCCCGCTCGAGTTCTTCTCTGGGTTCCCGCTCAAATTTTTGTTTAGTTATAGCCGAGGTTTTGCTCCAGTAAAAGAGAGAAGTGGATCATCGTCTGAAGCACTGCTACCTTAATGAGTGGTTCTTCCCTGGGCTCCTAACAGTAATAGTGCCCACTCAGGTACCGGAGTTAACGAGGGCTTGGTAAAGAAGAGAATTTGACTTAAAATGTAATGTCATCAAATTTGCAACTGTTGGGGGAGTCAGTGAAATTAGTTGTGACGTGGTCGACTATGCCTTGCTTGTTAGAGGCTAGAGTAGTTGAGTGTGGCGGGTCTGGAGGCTTGTTTTCCCATCAGAAATATAGCTAATAATATTCCTGCCTAATTAACAGCTTTCAATATTATGTTAATATAAAAATATTTGAAAAATGGTGAAATAAACTAAATATTTTCGGGGTACAATGCAACTTAACCCCTTGAGTGCGCGTGAGCGTCTGAGTATGCTTGTGTGTGTGTGCATGTGTGCTTTTGTGCTTGGCTTTGGGTTTTGGGTAGTGTGTGTGTGTGTGTGTGTTTACTAGTTGTGTTTACTAGTTGTGTTTTTGCGGGGGTTGAGCTTTGCTCTTTCGGCCCGCCTCTCAACTGTCAATCAACTGTTTACTAACTACTTTTTTTTTTTTTTTTTTTTTTTTTTTTTCCACACCACACACACACACACACCCCAGGAAGCAGCCCGTGACAGCTGACTAACTCCCAGGTACCTATTTACTGCTAGGTAACAGGGGCACTTAGGGTGAAAGAAACTTTGCCCATTTGTTTCTGCCTCGTGCGGGAATCGAACCCGCGCCACAGAATTACGAGTCCTGCGCGCTATCCACCAGGCTACGAGGCCCCTCAACCAACTGTTGTGTGTGTGTGTGTGTGTGTGTGAGAGTGTGTGCGTTTACTTTCGTATTTGTACTCACTTATTTCTGCCTGCGGGGTTGAGTTGTTAGCTCTTGGACTCCGCCTTTCTATGCACTTAATGATGACCTATTTTCCTCTATCATATCTCTGCATTTTTCTCTCGCACACGCGCGCACACACACACACACACACACACACACACACACACACACACACAGAGCTCACGTGTGAGCTCTGGAGAGAGTCACACGTTGTGTCCGTAGGGTCCGCGAATAACATCAATTATCTCGAGACATTGAAGGGTCACCGAGACAAGAAACATAGTTTTTTGTCACAGAAGTGTACGCAAACGCAGTGATCAAGTGTATAGTGAGCTCCTACAGCGGTAGAGCAATTAAGAAACAAAAATAAGGCCGAGTGGCAAGATCAGTGTGTACCGTTGGGTCAGCCTAGCCACCCAGCCTAGCAGGACCTACGTTTTGCTTGCTGAGTAATGTGTTGTGAGGCGGATTGTAGCATACTTAGTGATTGATCCCCCGAAGTGTGTGCACCGTTTAGGATCGTATGCTAAGTGCACATAGTGGTGACGACCAGTGAGGAAGATAGGAACGAATGTTACCAGGAGCACGTGGAGACAACAGTAGCACGTGGAGGCAGCATTGATACCAGAGAGAGGAGAGGGCAAGCGACCAACCCCGCCATAAGGACATCTCTTCAAACTCACCTAGGCGTGCTTGCTCGGGGTGAGCTGATGGTAGGTACCCCTCTCTAGGTCATCAATAAGGTGTACAGAGTGACTTAAAATACCTAATTTAAAGTAGGTCTCAATATCTCAAATATACAACTCCGTGGCTCACTTGGGTGGGGCTTGACACATGATACCCTGGTGACCGCTCACCATCTCACCCCACACCTTCCCACGCCTTACACTGCCCCAAGACACCCCCCTACCCCTTCCCCTATACACAAACACCCCCGTACCCAACACACACACACACACACACACACACACACACACACACGCACACGCACACGCACACACACGCGCACACACGCACACACACACGCACACGCACACACCCACACACACACACACACACACACTCACACTCACACACACACACACACACAAAGGGGCCTCGTAGCCTGGTGGATAGCGCGCAGGACTCGTAATTCTGTGGCGCGGGTTCGATTCCCGCACGAGGCAGAAACAAATGGGCAAAGTTTCTTTCACCCTAAGTGCCCCTGTTACCTAGCAGTAAATAGGTACCTGGGAGTTAGTCAGCTGTCACGGGCTGCTTCCTGGGGTGTGTGTGTGTGGTGTGGGAAAAAAAAAAAAAAAAAAAAAAGTAGTTAGTAAACAGTTGATTGACAGTTGAGAGGCGGGCCGAAAGAGCAAAGCTCAACCCCCGCAAAAACACAACTAGTAAACACACACACACGCACACGCACGCACACAAAGACACACACGGACACACACACACGCACACACACATGCACATACAGACACACACACAGACACACACACACACACACACACACACACACACACACACACACACACACACACACACACACACACACACACACAGGTCAAGCGGGATGGTAAGACAACAGAATGAAGCTGGAGGTGAGGGACTGGACGAGTCATTCATGGAGGTGATTGCTAAGGCTTGGAAGGAAGTCAGTGGGGAATTGAAGGACCTGAGGGAAACTATATGTAAGCTGCAGATAGAACTAAGTGCAGCACAAGAGGAGATAAAAAGCCTAAAAACAGGCCCTCTCAGACTCTGGCCCAGGGGACAACCCCCAGGTGCCTGGAGATGTAGCTATGGCAGGGACCCCTACAATTGGCCCAACCTTTGCTGAAATGCTCAAGAGCCCAGGAGCAATGTCCACAGTCAAGGATGTTGTAATGAAAGCAGTAACCTCACAGGAGGCAGCTAGATGCACAAGCCAGCTAATGGAAAGGAAAAGAGCTGTAGTAGTGGTAGGTGTCGAGGAACAAGAGGGCTCCACAAGGGAGGAAACGAGGACTAAAGACAAAGCTGCAGTGGCAGGGATATTAAAGGAGATAGGAATGGAAGGGGCTGAACGAGACATAGAACAGTTTTTCCGGATTGGCCAGTACAACAGAGACAAAAAAAGATTGATCAAGGTAGTATTCAAGAGCGAGGACATCAAAGAGGACATTCTAGTAAGGAAGAACAAACTGAGGCATGCAAGGAACTACAAAGAGGTATATGTTCAGAGGGATATGACCAGAGACGAGATAGTAAGGGCAGCAGATGCAAGGAAAAGGCGCAAGGAGAGGGAAGAGAGCCAGGGAACCTCAGCCTCCAACCCAGCAATCCCAGAGGGGAGTGGGGAACCCCAATCCAGCAACCCAGGAACCCCAGGGGGGAATGCAACACCCCAGTCCACCACCCAATAGGGCCCTCTCTACCCCCCAGCACAAACCCTTCCTTGCCCCTGCATAATGCCCATCATGAAACCCAAATCCTCCCCCTCCCCTTACCCCAAGTAGCCCCTGCTTTCCCAACCCCTGGTCTTCTCCCTGCCCCAAGCAGGCCTGAGCAAGACCAAAGCCCTCTATCCCCCACTCCACCTCCCTCCAAACCCCTGTCAACTACACCGCAGGAGGGCGTGCCCTCTCCCCAAGCAATCCCTGCTCCCTCACCCCCAGGACTTCTTCCTGACCCAAGCAGGCCTGAGGAAGACCTAAGCCCTCCACCCCCCACCCCACCTCCCCCTGAACCCCTGGCAACTACCTCACAGGAGGAGGAGCCTACCCAAGTAGCAAGGACCATAGAACAACCTCCTACACTTGTAGGGAGTGTGGGTGAAATTGGATATAAGAAAGTGAGCTTCAAGGTAATGTACTCAAACATTGATGGGATTACCAATAAAGCAAGTGAACTGGCAGAAAGGGTGCAAGAAGAAAACCCTGATGTAATAGGACTAACAGAAACAAAATTGTCAGGAGTCATAACAGATGCTGTGTTTCCAAAGGACTACTATATAGTAAGGAAAGAGAGGGAAGGGAGAGGAGGTGGAGGAGTGGCCCTGCTGATAAGGAAGGACTGGAGTTTTGATGAGATGGAAATTCCGGGCTGTGACGGATTCAGAGATTACATAACAGGAACTATAACAATGGGTGGACCTAAGATAATAGTGACAGTCATTTACAACCCTCCCCTAAATGACAGAAGACCTAGACAGGAGTTTGATAGGAACAACATGGCAACCATTAATATAATAGAGAGAGCAGCTTCAGTTGCCTGCAGGAATGGCTCAAGACTCTTAATCATGGGTGATTTCAACCATGGAAAGATAGATTGGGAGAATGGGGACCCACATGGTGGTGCAGATACGTGGCGAGCTAAACTCTTGGAAGTGGCAACAAGGAATTTTCTGAGCCAGCATGTCAAGAAACCCACAAGAATGAGAGGCAATGATGAACCAGCTAGACTCGACTTAATATTCACCCTGAATGAGTCAGAAATAAGGGAAGTCAAAGTTGAAGCCCCCATAGGAATGAGTGACCACAGTGTACTGACCTTTGAGTACTTGGTGGAGGTAGGGATAACCTATCCAAGGATGGGAGTGGAGGGGAAAAGACTGAATTACCGAAGAGGAAAATATGACGAGATGAGGAACTTCCTAATGGGAATACCATGGGAAACAGAACTTAGAGACAAGAATGTGCAGGTCATGATGGATATTGTCACCCAAAAGTGCCAGGAAGCTGCAGACAGGTTTATCCCCGTCCAAAAGGAGAAAAACGAAAAACAACAGAAAAACCCATGGTTCAACCAGGAATGTAAGGTAGCGAAACAACTGAGTAAAAGAACATGGAGAAACTACAGAAATAACAGAACACCAGAGAGCAGGGAGAGGTACCAGAGGGCCAGAAATGAGTACATCAGAGTGAGGAGGGAAGCAGAGAGACAGTTTGAAAATGACATCGCGAGTAAAGCCAAGACCCAACCAAAGCTGCTCCACAGCCATATCAGGAGGAAAACAGCAGTGAAGGAACAAGTGATGAAGCTGCGGAAAGGGGAGAACAGATACACAGAGAATGACAAGGAGGTGTGTGAAGAACTCAACAAGAGATTCCAGGTCTTCACAATAGAACAAGGAGAAGCCCCTGCACTAAATGAGGAGGCGGCAACCTTGGAAACCTTGGAGGAATTTGACCTCACCAGTGATGAGGCCAAAAGGTGCCTGCTGGAGCTAGATGTGACAAAGGCTGTTGGGCCTGATAGAATCTCACCATGGATACTAAAGGAAGGTGCAGAAGCACTAAGTGTGCCACTCTCTATGGTGTATAACAGGTCACTGGAAACAGGAGACTTACCAGAAAGTTGGAAGACAGCTAACGTGGTCCCAATATACAAAAAGGGTGACAGGCAAGAGGCACTGAATTACAGGCCAGTTTCCTTAACTTGTATACCATGCAAGGTGCTAGAGAAGATCGTGAGGAAAAGGCTCGTAGAGCATCTGGAGGGAAATAACTTTGTAACGCACCACCAACATGGGTTCAGAGATGGTAAATCGTGCCTCACAGGTTTAATAGAATTTTATGACCAGGCAACGAAAATTAGGCAGGAAAGAGAAGGGTGGGCCGACTGCATTTTCCTGGATTGCCAAAAAGCCTTCGACACAGTACCCCATAAAAGGCTGTTAAAAAAGTTGGAGCAACAGGCAGGAGTAAAAGGGAAGGTGCTCCAGTGGATAAGGGAGTACTTAAGCAACAGGAAACAGCGAGTAACGGTGAGGGGGAAGACATCAGAGTGGCGAGATGTCACCAGCGGAGTCCCACAGGGCTCAGTACTTGGACCCATCCTGTTTCTAATATATGTGAACGATCTTCCAGAGGGTATAGACTCATTCCTCTCGATGTTTGCTGATGATGCAAAAATTATGAGAAGAATCAAGACGGATGAAGATAGACAGAGACTACAGGATGACCTGGATAAACTGGAGGAATGGTCTAGAAAATGGCTGCTGAAGTTCAACTCTGGAAAGTGTAAGGTGATGAAATTAGGTGAAGGGAGCAGGAGGCTGAACACAAGGTATCATCTGGGAGGGGAAATCCTGCAAGAATCAAATAGAGAGAAGGATCTGGGGGTTGATATCACACCGAACCTGTCCCCAGAGGCCCACATCAAAAGAATATCATCAGCGGCATATGCTAGACTGGCCAACATAAGAACTGCCTTCAGAAACTTGTGTAAGGAATCTTTCAGAACCCTGTATACCACCTATGTAAGACCAATCCTGGAGTATGCAGCTCCAGCCTGGAGTCCATACCTAGTTAAGCACAAGACAAAGTTAGAGAAGATTCAGCGGTATGCCACCAGGCTCGTCCCGGAACTGAGAGGATTGAGCTACGAGGAAAGGCTAAAGGAGCTGAACCTCACATCCCTGGAAAACAGAAGAGTAAGGGGAGACATGATAACCACCTACAAAATTCTCAGGGGAATTGACAGGGTGGACAAAGACAAACTCTTCAGCACGGGTGGGACACGAACAAGGGGACACAGGTGGAAACTTAGTACCCAGATGAGCCACAGAGACGTTAGAAAGAATTTTTTCAGTGTCAGAGTAGTTAATAAATGGAATGCACTAGGAAGTGATGTGGTGGAGGCTGACTCCATACACAGTTTCAAATGTAGGTATGATAGAGCCCAGTAGGCTCAGGAATCTGTACACCAGTTGATTGACAGTTGAGAGGCGGGACCAAAGAGCCAAAGCTCAACCCCCGCAAGCACAATTAGGTGAGGTGAGTACACACACACACACAGGCTGATGCATAGCTGGTAGTGTGATCCAGTGGATAAAGGAGTACCTAAGCAACAGGAAGCAGAGAGTTACTGTGAGGAGTGAAACCTCAGACTGGCGGAATGGTGAGGAGGACGAGGGGACAGAGTGGGGGATGGTAGGGATGAGGGGACATGGGAGTGGGGGATGGTGGGGAGGACGAAGGGACGTGGGAGGGGAGAATGGTGAAGAGGATAAGGGGACAGGGGAGTGGGTAATAGTTGGGAGGATAAGGGAATGGGGAAACAAGAGAGGATTTGCTGTGGCTCAGTAACGCGCATGCATTGCTGAGCCACAGCCATGCGTTACAGAAGGCTAAAACTTGTCGTACCTGAAAATGAAAGCGGCTCTCGAAAGTGACGTACTGTCCCGTTTTCTGTTTTGGGTCCTGTAGGTTAGGAGAGGACACTTTAAAATTGACACTATTCTTTCTGTTAATGTGTAGCCACCTTCCCTCTGCTTCAACAAAACACTTCATTTAGCGACTTGGTCACGCTCACTAAAATTTTAAAACTAACTTTGAAGAGAGAATTTAAACTGAGGTGAAGTTCCACCTCACTTCACTCAAAAGTGAGGTGGAACACAAAAGACATCGAGAAGAATTGAGATAGGAATCATTAGTCTAACCCTTTCACTCATATTCAATAACACATGTATATAAGAAAGATTTTTCAAAACAATCAAATAAAAATATATATAATTGACGCCCTTGAATCACGTATCCTAATTTTTCTCTGGTTTGATCTTTGTTTTCCTTCGACTAGGTTCTCCCATCCGGTAATTCTCTCATCTCCTCTTTCCACTTCTTATTATTATGCCTTTCTACCTTCTTTTTGTAAGCGTTACTTCAATATCTATTATAGTTATTTTTCTTATCGAGGCAGTGTGCGTTGGTCAACCCGGCGCGTGTGCTTGTGTTTCATGTGTAGTGAGGGTAACAAGAGGAAGCGTTTGTGCCACACCCTCAAGTTATTGCGTGTCTCACATCTGAACGCATGTTAAAAAAAAATTACAATAGGCACGTTTTCTTCTTTCTGTATAGAATGGCCTGTCTCCGTGGCCTAGACACGGCCTAGACCTGATGTTACGAGGTGGTGTTACGTGTTGGAGTTACGTGTTGGTGTTACGAGTTGGAGTTACGTGTTGGTGTTACGAGTTGGAGTTACGTGTTGGTGTTACGAGTTGGTGTTACGAGTTGGAGTTACGTGTTGGAGTTACGAGTTGGAGTTACGTGTTGGTGTTACGAGTTGGAGTTACGTGTTGGTGTTACGAGTTGGTGTTACGAGTTGGAGTTACGTGTTGGTGTTACGAGTTGGAGTTACGTGTTGGTGTTACGAGTTGGTGTTACGAGTTGGAGTTACGAGTTGGAGTTACGTGTTGGTGTTACGAGTTGGAGTTACGAGTTGGAGTTACGTGTTGGTGTTACGAGTGGGAAGTTACGTGTTGGTGTTACGAGTTGGAGTTACGAGTTGGAGTTACGTGTTGGTGTTACGAGTTGGAGTTACGTGTTGGAGTTACGTGTTGGTGTTACGAGTTGGAGTTACGTGTTGGTGTTACGAGTTGGAGTTACGTGTTGGTGTTACGAGTTGGAGTTACGAGTTGGAGTTACGTGTTGGTGTTACGAGTTGGAGTTACGAGTTGGAGTTACGAGTTGGAGTTACGAGTTGGAGTTACGTGTTGGAGTTACGAGTTGGAGTTACGTGTTGGAGTTACGTGTTGGAGTTACGAGTTGGAGTTACGTGTTGGAGTTACGTGTTGGTGTTACGAGTTGGTGTTACGAGTTGGAGTTACGTGTTGGAGTTACGAGTTGGAGTTACGTGTTGGAGTTACGAGTTGGAGTTACGAGTTGGAGTTACGTGTTGGAGTTACGAGTTGGAGTTACGTGTTGGTGTTACGAGTTGGAGTTACGTGTTGGTGTTACGAGTTGGTGTTATGTAAATAATGGTGATACGTTGATTAAGGTTTAGTCTGTCATTAATCTTTTGATGTCTAATGTAGTTAACTGAGAGGATCAATATTCATGTTGATTATGAATCTCAGATCATCGATTTTTTTACGTCGAATATGACGTCACACATGACACTACTGAATGTGACGTCACTCATGACACTACTGAATGTGACGTCACTCATGACACTACTGAATGTGAAGTCACACATGACACTACTGAATGTGAAGTCACACATGACACTACTGAATGTGAAGTCACACATGACACTACTGAATATGAAGTCACTCAGGACACTACTGAATATGAAGTCACTCATGACACTACTGAATATGACGTCACTCATGACACTACTGAATATGAAGTCACACATGACACTACTGAATATGAAGTCACTCATGACACTACTGAATATGACGTCACTCATGACTGAATATCAACAAAGAGTTTGAATATATTGAGCTTTTGATCTTATTTATAAAAGGAAAAAGCATAAAATTAATTTCCATTACTCCGAATTTTGTTGCGTACATTAAACAAATATTTAAATCTTTCTTCTCTTTCTCGGAAGAAGTAAAAGTTTGTTTAAGTATACCCCCCGTGCTCGGGGCCGGGGCAAGTTCTTGCACTTAAAGTGGGAATTACAGAATAATTCTGCATAAAAAATTATTTAATTTAGTTCATATTTTACTTGTCATGGAATTAATTTGATTTAGATCTCGACAGTAATCGACATGAAATCAATTTTCACGAGGAAAAATTGCGTAGTTATGTAAATATCAATGAGGACTCGACGCTTTGAAATGAAGGTAAAATGTCTGTGAATAGCCTATTCAAGTTAGTTTAAATACTAAGCTTTCGATAATAAGACAACAATAGCAAAACAATGTCTTAATTAACAAATCCTTGAGTGAATTTTTATTTTATAAATGTTTTATTATTATATAATCCATTTCTGTTCAATCCGTCCTCTCAGCTAATAAGTTATGGTCTCCAACGTACAATTTACAATGTACTATGGAAATCAGCAGCTCTCAAAAACCCACGTTTTCTATACAACAGAAGGAAGGATGAAGGAGTAGTAGGAGGCGGAGGAGACACTAGCAGGATGGTAAATACTTTAAGAAACGCACATCCTCAAAGTGCCTCAGATTTGGAAGGTGCTAAGCGTTTGGAGTCTTCAAAATTCAACTCAGGTTTGTTGGCTGTTTATAATTAAAACAAAATTATACAACAGAAGGTTAGGTGGGTAGCTTGGGTTAGTACGTTTCTGATTAAATTAGAACGATATATTTTATGCGTTGTTGATTGAGAGTCATGAAGAGGTTGTCATATCTTCCTTTCTGTATGTGAAGGTTAGAGTGCAGTCATCAGCATAGGCTTGTGCCTCAGGAATGAGATGAAGTAGATTGTTGAAACAGACATTCCACAGCAGAGGGCCAAGCACACTTCCCTGTGGTTCGCTGGCACCAATTGAGTGGCTTTCGGATTCTGCTCCATTGAGGAATACTCTTAGAGTCCGTTTGTGTAGTTTTTTTTTTTAACTCTGAGATGGATTCTGAGATGCCTAGTGCTTAAAGCTTAATTACTAATCCAGAGTGCCAGACCCGATCAAATACTCCTGCTGTGTCTAGAGCAACAACACAGCTGATCTTGGACTCATCCAGTGACTGATGCCACTTAGTGGAGAGATTTAGCAAGAGATCAGCAGCAGATCGGCCTTTTCTAAAACCATACTGTCGATCATATATTAGCCGATAATGATAAACAATTATATCATTTGCTGAGCGATTAATGATTCTATGATTTTACCAGCAATGGAGAGCAGTGACTGTGGTCTGCAGGCGATGAGTCACAATAACGTGGCTGAAGTATGTTGACCAGACCACACACTAGAAGTTGAAGGGACGACGACGTTTCGGTCCGTCCTGGACCATTCTCAAGTCGATTGTGATGAGGACAGGTAGGGACAGGCAATAAATAGGCAAGAGAGAGCTGAGGAGGAAAATTCCTCCTTTAAAATAAAGACCATTCCTCCTCAGCTCTCTCTTGCTATTTATTGCCTGTCCCTACCTGTCCTCATCACAATCGACTTGAGAATGGTCCAGGACGGACCAAAACGTCATCGTCCCTTCAACTTCTAGTGTGTGGTCTGGTCGACTGTGGTCTGTTTTTATCAATTACTGAGCGGCTCTTCTTTTTGTGTACTGGAACAACAGCTTCCTTCTTCCATAAGGAGGGGGGACCTTCCTTGAGCCAGGTACAGTTGGAAGAGGCAGGTGAGAGGTGGAGTCAACAGGTCACCACAGCTGCGTAGTAGTCGTGGACTGACCTCATCTGGCCCCACAGCTTTACTTGTGTATGGTGTTTTAAGGAGATGGAAAACTTCAACCTGCTGTTGTTATGACCCAGCATACACCAGTATGACTGCTATACGCTGTGATCATACCTTTGTGTGATATAATGCAGTGTAGCCTAGTATCATTATTATTTTGCTTTATTCAGATATCTATTGCTATATCGTTGATTGAACAATTATGTGTATACAGTATAGAGTGCCTATGTATTATGGGTATTAGTTGACTTGTGTATCACTGGCATATGTACTATTATATATCGGTAGTTTTCTATTTATATTTTTGTTTATAATTATATTCTCCATTGTATGCCTATATGCTCATCTCATCTCATTATATATTGAGTTATATATATATCTTGTTACTCATTAGTTTTGTGTATGCTCAAGGCCAAATAGAATTAAAAAATGCAGCGATAGCGGCTATAATGTTTGAAGGAGACGCGACGGTTAGGGTTGAAGAGTTGGCTACACTGCGGCCGGCGCCAAACATCAGTGGTCTCCGGGTCATTGGCGAGGACGGTTGTGCTCGGTCCGACTCCCCTTTTTTGTACACATTTCTTCCTCTACAGACCTTGTAAGCTTTTGATGTAATTTGAGAGTACTATAGAGGGATGGATCAGCTCTTTCCTGAGTGTTCATCTTTTACAGAACAGGTGGTAGGTGACTTTATTTTGTATTAGCAGTTTTATGAATCTGCATTGACGTACCTTTGGCCATTCTTTATTGTATGTAGAGTGGAGGGGAGCTGAGGACCGTATTGTGATCTACAGTGTCCTAATTGAGACTAACTCCTCCCCCCACTAAATTGATTATGTGTACTCACCTAATTGTGCTTGCGGGGGTTGAGCTTTGGCTCTTTGGTCCCGCCTCTCAACTGTCAATCAACTGGTGTACAGATTCCTGAGCCTACTGGGCTCTATCATATCTACATTGTCGCCTCCATACTGTGTTCATGATCTTAGAGCATACCAGACCTCGTGTACCACTGCACTAGGAGGTAGCCTAGTGTCTGCTAGTTCTTTAATCGATGCTACTGTGTGTACTATTAGTATGATCCCGATGAACTTTGAGAAAAGCTATTTTGAGTAGGTTCTTGAGGAACGATTTGATATATATATATATATATATATATATATATATATATATATATATATATATATATATATATATATATATATACCTAGTAGCCAGAACGTACTTCTCAGCCTACTATGCAAGGCCCGATTTGCCTAATAGGCCAAGTTTTCATGAATTTAATTGTTTTTCGACTACCTAACCTAACCTAACCTAACTTTTTTGGCTACCTAACCTAACCTAACCTATAGAGGTTGGTTAGGTTCGGTCATATATCTACGTTAATTTTAGCTCCAATAAAAAAAAATTGACCTCATACATAATGAAATGGGTAACTATCATTTCATAAGAAAAAAAATTGAGAAAATATATTAAATTAGGAAAACTTGGCTTATTAGGCAAATCGGGCCTTGCAGAGTAGGCCGAGCACGACGTTCTGACTACTAGGTACAACATATATATATATATATATATATATATATATATATATATATATATATATATATATATATATATATATATGTACCTGTTGTATATGTATATGTATATATTGTTGTATATGTATATCTCCTTTTTGAAGGAGTTGGGGTCTAAGCTAATCGAAACAACTAGAGACCCTAGAGCTGCCAGTTTTCTTTTTCAGCGCCTTAGTGTGGCCATCCAGAGAGGAAATGCTCACTGCATCCACGGTTCCTGCCCGCCATCTGAGGAGCTGGAGGAGCTTTTCAATTTGTGACAAGCAGCCTTGTACCCTGCATGTAATCAATATTGTAACTTTTTTTGTGTAATGACATTTTCAAATAAAGTTAGATAAATATACACACTTAAGAAAAGAATAGGGGTGGTAGGAGAAGAAAATATCAAAGTGTTCAGTGAGGATCCACAAGGTCTTCTCTGAGTACTCTTTATTTTCTTCTCCGAGGCTATGGGTCCCTACACTTGCACCAGAGGTGGTACCCCTTCTCTCTCTCTCTCTCTCTCTCTCTCTCTCTCTCTCTCTCTCTCTCTCTCTCTCTCTCTCTCTCTCTCTCTCTCTCTCTCTCTCTCTCTCTCTCTCTCTCTCTCTCTCTCTCTCTCTCTCTATATATATATATATATATATATTTCTGTGTCATGCGTAAATATGCCCCAGTAAACTGGGGATTTGTATAGATTTTTCCCTAACCCTAGACAATGTTATTGTAGGCCAGGTGGCTTTATTGTGATTCGGAAAGGATCTGTGTTGCCAGCGATGCTGTGGGTAGTGCAGACACGACCGCTGTATAACCACTTTAGTCATCCTAGACACAGTGCTGGGGGCAAGATGTGGAGGCTGACGTTTAGGATCAGGGACTTGCATCTGGGCAGCAAAGTGGTTTAATCAATGCCTTCTCCCGATTGCTAGTTGCAACAGTTCCATCTCTCTTTCTCTCTCTCTCTCTCTCTCTCTCTCTCTCTCTCTCTCTCTCTCTCTCTCTCTCTCTCTCTCTCTCTCTCTCTCTCTCTCTCTCTCTCTCTCTCTCTCAGCATATTTATATTTTAGACGAATAATCCAATTTAATTTTATCTGTTTAAATCTGTTCAGGATATTCGTTTGTGTTTTCTTGCCTGTATATGACGATAAAGGATCATATTTTTATATTTATTCTGATTGACAATCACATCGCTTAACAGTGTAACACCACTCTAAAATGTACCACCGCCCTACAATGCACCACCATAATGGAACACCACTATAATGGAACACTAACTATCCTGAGTAACACTTCCTCATCGGTTGCACTTGGTAACACTGTTATGGGCTGACATATGATGGTTACACCGGGACTACAAAGTACACTGCCAACAAGGAGATGCTAACACAGGATGAAATACGCTGCCACCATCTGCCTTTGACCATTGAAACTATATCAAGCAACGAGGCAAGAAACATTGTTTGACTTGGAGAGTACTTTCTATGACTGTCATTAATTATGTAAAACGGTTGTCAGCCACTATATCCAAAAGGCTAAGAGGATTCAACAATTGACACAGACGGGAAATTTCACGTAAGTTTATTGAGACCAAAATTATGTCAATCACCAATTATAAATCCTATCCTAACACTGGCAAAAAGTTAAGAACTTTGGACATGGAACAAAAACTCAGAGATCACACACATTACCTTAAGCTATCTGTCTCTCCCTGGCTGAGATGTTCTTCACAGCCCCGCTCTCGATCCCGGTGTACCGCCGGGATCGAGTGATCGGGATCATACAATGGAGGTCCTGGGTGTTACAACCCAGGACCTCCCCCCCCTTAGAGTTCACACCCAGGGAAGCCTTCTCCAAGAGGTCAGCCCAGATGACCTCCGGTTTATCTTGTATATTGATTATAAATTCCTGGGTTAGTCTTAGTCAGCATAGTTTCAAGTATGTAATATTTCATGCAAGGAAATTAGACTCCAGATTCTTATGTGTAGACATCCCTGGATCTCCCCCTTTTGGCCAGGTCAGAGGTCAGTCACATGTAATTAATAACTCCTCTCTTGAAGAGTGTAGGGTGAATGTCAAACAAGCTTTTTGAAATATTTCTTGAGTGTTTGTACACTTTTGGTGGGTAGCAACAGCAGATCTCCCCCTCCCCCCTGTGGGGGGTTGTATATAGAGGGCCTGTAGGAACATAGGAAGGGGAGAGGGCGGTACACCGGGATCGAGAGCGGGGCTGTGAAGAACATCTCAGCCAGGGAGAGACAGATAGCTTAAGGTAATGTGTGTGATCTCTGAGTTTTTGTTCCATGTCCAAAGTTCTTAACTTTTTGCCAGTGTTAGGATAGGATTTATAATTGGTGATTGACATAATTTTGGTCTCAATAAACTTACGTGAAATTTCCCGTCTGTGTCAATTGTTGAATCCTCTTAGCCTTTTGGATATAGTGGCTGACAACCGTTTTACATAATTAATGACAGTCATAGAAAGTACTCTCCAAGTCAAGCAATGTTTCTTGCCTCGTTGCTTGATATAGTTTCAATGGTCAAAGGCAGATGGTGGCAGCGTATTTCATCCTGTGTTAGCATCTCCTTGTTGGCAGTGTACTTTGTAGTCCCGGTGTAACCATCATATGTCAGCCCATAACAGTGTTACCAAGTGCAACCGATGAGGAAGTGTTACTCAGGATAGTTAGTGTTCCATTATAGTGGTGTTCCATTATAGTGGTGCATTGTAGGGCGGTGGTACATTTTAGAGTGGTGTTACAACAGTATTTGGCGTCGTTCGTTCCCAGGGATCTTGATCATGGAAGATATTCCCACATCTCTTCCAAGACTTGTATGTGGTTTTTTTTTTTAGTTACTTTTTTTGCTCACCAGTTGAGAAGAGTTGATAAATTGGTTGTAAATCTGGAACCGTTGGTCTTTGGGGCGTTGGGTACTATTGAAGCGGGACTATTACAATTGTTTTTGCTGCCCAAAATGTGATTTTGTTTATATTTTAACCTCTTGCACTTCTGAGTGTATCCATATTTCTCCCAACAACGTGTGTTGGTTGAGGAGTTTGACACCATAATATAGATTGAAGTGATGATTGATTGATGCAAACTCACCAGTTTGCTGACAAAGGTTAACAATGCTCCCAGAACCACTGGATCATGGCACAATCTCCTACTATTTGGGAATGCATGTATGGCATTACCGCCGAGGAGAGACAAGTCATTAGCAACCTCAGTAATCAGGGCTGTTAATGAATTCCCCAGAGCAGACAACCTTGTCCGCCTTCCCCCTCGTACCAAGAACACCAGCCGCAGGACAACCAACAACAGCTCACCCGAGAATGACAAAATAAGAACACAGATCATCTGGAAAGTAGAAGAGGGCAATATCACAGGTGCCATCAGAATCATGACCAACGATGACACTATTGCCCCCAGGAACGCCACGACAGCACAGGGCTCTACACGACAAACACTCACCCAGAGCCCCAGACAGCAGCAGGGATCCGCAAGCACCATCATCATCAAGTTCTCATCAACCTGCTACCAATTGGAGCCATGCGCAAGAGCATGATTGATGTAGGCGTGACAACACTTGGCAGGTACCGATGCGGGCACTCACTGACCGATGTTAACGGTGGGTTAACACCGAGTTAACCTCCAGCCCGCTCCTTGGCATTGACATGAATTAATTTACAGTATTTACACGGTCCTTAATACAAAAGAGCATCTAATAATTATGATCATAATGTCGGGGGGTCAGGCAGCCAGTATGTATGTATGTATATATATATATATATATATATATATATATATATATATATATATATATATATATATATATATAATATATATATAACATATATATATATATATATATGTATATATATATATATGTCGTACCTAGTAGCCAGAACTCACTTCTCAGCCTACTATTCAAGGCCCGATTTGCCTAATAAGCCAAGTTTTCCTGAATTAATATATTTACTATAATTTTTTTCTTATGAAATGATAAAGCAACCCTTTTCTCTATGTATGAGGTCAATTTTTTTTTATTGGAGTTAAAATTAACGTAGATATATGACCGAACCTAACCAACCCTACCTAACCTAACCTAACCTATATTTATAGGTAAGGTTAGGTTAGGTAGCCAAAAAAAGCTAGGTTAGGTTAGGTTAGGTAGGTTAGGTAGACGAAAAAACATTAATTCATGAAAACTTGGCTTATTAGGCAAATCGGGCCTTGAATAGTAGGCTGAGAAGTGCGTTCTGGCTATTAGGTACGACATATATATATATATATATATATATATATATATATATATATATATATATATATATATATATATATATATATATATATATATATATATATATATATATATATATATATATATATAATTTTTTTTGGCACAGTCGTCTCACAAACGGTTGGGTGGTTTCCCGTGGAAGGTTATTCGTAGGCTTAAGGGAGATCAATAAGCCTAACAGGATTCCTATTTCCGATAATGTGAAAGCATAAACAAACCTTCCTTCACCTGCTCCTGTGGCAAAGGCTCAAGTTACTAGCCTTGCAAACCGTGTATTGGATTGCTTATGGCAGGCCTTGCTTGTGTAGCCCCTGCTTGTGTGGTCCTGCTTGTGTGGGCTTTGCTTGTGTGGTCCTGCTTGTGTGGGCCTTGCTTGTGTGGCCCTGCTTGTGTGGTCCTTGCTTGTGTGGTCCTGCTTGTGTGGGCCTTGCTTGTGTGGCCCCCTGCTTGTGTGGCCCTGCTTGTGTGGCCCCTGCTTGTGTGGCCCTGCTTGTGTGGCCGTGCTTGTGTGGGCCTTGCTTGTGTGGTCCTGCTTGTGTGGGCCTTGCTTGTGTGGCCTTGCTTGTGTGGCCCCCTGCTTGTGTGGTCCTGCTTGTGTGGGCCTTGCTTGTGTGGCCTTGCTTGTGTGGCCCCCTGCTTGTGTGGCCCTGCTTGTGTGGGCCTTGCTTGTGTGGTCCTGCTTGTGTGGGCCTTGCTTGTGTGGCCGTGCTTGTGTGGGCCTTGCTTGTGTGGTCCTGCTTGTGTGGGCCTTGCTTGTGTGGCTCTGCTTGTGTGGTCCTGTTTGTGTGGCCCCCTGCTTGTGTGGCCTTGCTTGTGTGGCCCCTGCTTGTGTGGCTCTGCTTGTGTGGTCCTGCTTGTGTGGCCCTGCTTGTGTGGCCTTGCTTGTGTGGCTCTGCTTGTGTGGCTCTGCTTGTGTGGTCCTGTTTGTGTGGCCCCCTGCTTGTGTGGCCTTGCTTGTGTGGCTCTGCTTGTGTGGCTCTGCTTGTGTGGCCCTGCGTGTGTGGCCTTGCGTGTGTGGCCTTGCTTGTGTGGCCTCGTTTGTGTGACCCTGCTTGTGTGGCCTTGCTTGTGTGGCCTTGGTTGTGTGGCCCTGCTTGTGTGGCCTTGGTTGTGTGGCCCTGCTTGTGTGGCCTTGGTTGTGTGGCCCTGCTTGTACTCACCTAGTTGTGCTTGCGGGGGTTGAGCAATGGCTCTTTGGTCCCGCCTCTCTACTGTCAATCAACTGTTATACAGAGTCCTGAGCCTACTGGGCTCTATCATATCTACACTTGAAACTGTGTATGCAAGGAAAAGTGAATTGTTATGGAACTCTGTAGTTTAGAGGTTTCTGAGAGACGAAATATTTGTCAGGAATAGTGAGTTTGTGAACTTTTTTTTTACAAGAATTTCCTTTTTTTTGTTAACATTTAATGAATGAGTTTTATAACTGTAATATCAATATCAAAGTTGCTGAGGGTCTGAGCCTCAGCGTCGCCAGGTTTGCACTTGATACTTCAATATGTTCTCAAATACACAAAAAAGTTGCAGAAACCTTTTTAATCTCCGCTATTACAGTTTACTTTCTTTGTAGGCCTTTACGTGTGGAGAAAGACCAAACATTTTTCAGCATTTTGGGGTTTTCTTAAATGTTGACATTTCTTGTTACATTTTATCATCTATTATATCTGACCAAAATATATTTTTCGTGTCACCTTGCAATGATTTCGGGGGCTCAACGTTCCCGCGGCCCGGTTCTCAGCCAGGCCTGGTTGCTGGACTGGTCAACCAGGTTGTTGGATGGGCTGCTCGCAGTCTGACGTATGAATCACAGCTTTGTTAATCGGGTATCCTTTGGAAGTGATTATCCAGTTCTCTTTTGAACACTGAGGGTCGCCCAGTTATGCCCCTTATGTGTAGTGGAAGCGTTTTGAACAGTCTCGGGCCTCTGATGTTGTTAGGTCTCTCTCAGAGTACCTGTTGCACCTCTGCTTTTCAGTTGGGGTATTCTGCACATCCTGCCATGCCTTCTGGTCTCATGTGATGTTATTTCTGTGTGCAAGTTTGGGATTAATATTTCCCTCTATTATTTACCACATGTTAATTATTATTATGTATATCTCCCGCCTGCGCTCAAGAGAATGCAGATTTAGGCAATTTAGTCGGTCCCAATAGTTTAGATGTTTTACTGAGTGGAGTCTAACAGTAAAGGATCTCTGTACGCTCTTCTGGTCAGGAATTTCACCAGCTTTAAAAGGGGCTGTCATTGTGTAACAGTACTCCACTATAGAGAACACTAGAACTTATCTTCATTAAATACCATATAATTTTATGTGGCCCATTGAAAGACCTGATTTACATCTGATTGGAGGGTTCTTATTATGTCCTCTATGTTGTCTACTCCCATAAAAATCCTAGTGTCATCTGCAGAGGATGATACGGTACTATATATACGTTTGTCTCCGATATGAGGATGAAAAAGAGTACTGGAGCAAGCACAGTACCCTGGGTACTGTGCTTGCCATGTTGACATGAAACCATGTTGTCCGGGGTTATGGAGATGCTGGGATTCCATGCATTTTGTGATCTTACTTCTTAGCACTCTCTTAAAGATTTTTATGATGTGCGATGTTTGTGCTATCGGTCTGTAATTTTTTGCCTCTACCTTATTTCCTCCTTTATGTTATGTTGCTATCTCTGCTGTTTTTAGTATGACAGGGATAACGCCAGTATCAAGTCTGTTTCGAAAGAGTGTGAACCACTGCGATAGTGGTTGTCATGGCGTCATGCTCCATAGCATCACTGGAAACCGTAGCCTCGCCAAAGTCTCAATAAACGTCTAGGGTAAAGTATAAGGTGTAGCATAAAATACACCAGTTTACTGGGCATATCAAACAGTTCACCGTAAAACAATAAGAAACTAAAGTTCCCTACAACTGATACTTTATCACATTAATCCAGCTTTATTCAAAGCTCTTCGAAATCATCAACAGGCATTAAACAGCACACCCTCGGGACTAGCTGTCACCAGGCTCTATCCTGGCACAGTGGTGCACTAACCCCCTAACATGCTTTAAACACAATTACAGGATGGTGGCATCACACATTAATAATTAGTGGATGAGGAATCAATATCATATCAAAGCACAGTAGTAATCACTTAAGGCCCTCTGGTACCCACCTCAGTATGTATACATAAAATCACCTATCACCTGGCATAAATGATATACATCGGTATTCTGATCCAATACAGACATAACAGCATAATTATATATACTAGTAGTCAATAAGCACACAAAAATGCCACTCAAATCAAGAGCCGGACGTCACACGTCCGCCCGTCTGAGAAATCAAGGAAGTAGAGAGGCGCCAAGGCCGGACAATGTACAAGAGATAATAACATGTGATATAAAAATTCAAATAGAGAATTCATATCTACTAGACATGATAATACTGGCTGAAGACGGTACGCCAAGGGGGGAATGGGGGGAGGGGGGGTTTAAGGGAGAATTTCAAGACGTTATCGGTCAGCCGTTAATACTTAAGTATACAGGAATACAAGAAAAACATCATATACCAACATAATTACCAAAACCTTGTCTTTGTGGTATAAATCTCACAGTACCAGAATATCAGGTACAAAGTACAATGTCAAAAGGATAATGCACTGAACATCAAGGAAATTGATATATCACAGTATACATGCTAGTCATACATCATGTATATAAATGTATACATTCTGCATCATAATACACATAGCATGTCCTATACAGCAATACATAGCATTATATACTCTAGACATATAATGGTATTTTCAAGATACATGACATTAGGCTTCTGCTATTAACTACTTCAAATATCTCCACAAATACATGGCATATACATTTGGAAATGATACATAATATGTATAGGTATTTCAAACATATAATGATAATACGTAATATATACTAGAGTATTGCCAAAAAGCGAATAATATATAGATACAATAATATTTGTGATACTAGGCTTATCAACCGGGATATCACTATACAGTATGAACTCATCATACAGCAGCCACAGTATGATCATACTGGTGTATGTGAGGTCATAACAATGGTTTTATACAGTTCTAGATGAATAGTACCAGAAATATATATATATTACACAAAATATAAATAAAAGCCTAATCTTTCAGTTCTCACGCAAAGGTCATCTCTTAACCGTGATGTCAGTAATATTCATTCCGATTAATCATTAGATTATTTAACTTTCTTCTCTGTTGCCTGAAAATCTGTTAAGAGACTGTTCTTGGCTTGTTTATTTTCTCTTAGATGACCATAAGAACACTCGGTAATCAATGTCAAACTTGGTTACTATAGCGGGCAAAATTTCATGATTCTACATCATGTGGGCCATGGCAAGGAAGACTTTTGTCACCTCTAGGTTCAAGGGTGAAGCATTCGTAAAAGATAGACATAATAATAATAATAATAATACACAGAGAAATCACAATATAATTCTTTGTGTATTGAAAGAGGGGCGTCGGAAGTAGTACTACTGGACGACAGAGGCAGCGTGCATGGGGGGGGGGGAGTTGTGGGAAACTCTGGTTAGGCTTCAGTTGAAGCCACAGGAATCTTCGAGGGTGCAGTAGTTCCTCAGGTTGTAATTCTTTTACCATGTCATGGCATAGTCGTTTAGAGCATGAGTCTGGGAATACCCAGCGCATAGGTTCGAATTCTCATCACAGCTCCTGTGGATTTTATCAATAATAATAATATTATTAATAATAATAAAAGTACTAAAATATTAATAATTAATAATAATAATAATAATGAAAATCCTTTTGAGGCAATGGAGTGACTCAAACTCGTTCTGGTGAACCCTAGACACGTCATAACTGTCTCGGCCACTACGGTACAAAAGCTGACCAACCTTGAACTCTGCTGAATTCACAGGGAGGTGCTGGAGGCCTCAACCCGGAGCTCAACTAGGGCTTTACAGTCGATCCGACCACACTCCTGCCTGCGGTATTGGTGTTCCAATTCTTATGCCTCACTCAGAAATCACAATGGCATGATATATCAAAATAATTTTGAGGCAATATAGTGACTCGAAGTTTTGTATTGCTATATCATGCCATTGTGATTTACACCCCCCCCCCCGCCTGTCATTACTCCAAAAATGTCAGCAATATTTGATATTTGTGCAGTTGATGAGTGGGGCCGGAGTATGCCTCCTGCGCTGCTCCTCGAGGGCTGTGTGCATGAAGACCTCCGCAGTTACAACACTGTAACTGCGGAGGTCCACTAACCCCCACTGTAGGGGCCCATGGCTGAATGGACAAGGGGGCCGTCGCTGAATGTAACTGCGGAGGTCCACTAACCCCCACTGTAGGGGCCCATGGCTGAATGGACAAGGGGGCCGTCGCTGAATGGACAGCGCTTGGGACTCGTAATCCCAGGAACCGGGTTCGATCCCGGCCGCCAGCGGAAGCAGATAGGCAAAGTTTCTTTCACCCTGATACCTAGCTGTAAATAGGTACCTGGGAGTTAGACAGATGTTACGGGCTGCTTCCTGGGTGTGTGTGTGTGTGTGGAAAAAAAATTAGGTAGTTAGTAACTGTTGATTGATTGCGAGGCGGGCCGGAACAGCAGAGCTCAACCCCCGCAAGCACAACTAGGTGAATACTCACACTTGCTCCAATGGTTGTTCCTTTAATCTTCCGGTTCTGTTCCACTAGCACTCTCCCCGGGGGACCTCTTACTCCGGCGTCTTGTAGGTCATCACCAATTTCTCCTTTCTGTTCTTCCAAAAAAGCGGCTACTCTACGGGCAGCTTCCACTAGAGGTAATCTTGGATACAAGACCGAGACATTTAGAGAGAAAAGATGGGCTTCTCCCTGCAATGGATGGTTAAATTAAGCAATTCTCCCAAGGAATTCTGTAGTGTCCTACAACCTCTCAAGCAATAGTTTCAGTAGTGGAGAGAGGATCACTGTGAGGATATCACGCGGCCTTGTTGGGGCTCCTCAACTACTCAGAACCGGCGTCTCTGCCAAGAGCCTTTGGAAGGATGAAATTCTTTATGAACTTTTCCTAAAAAATATCGAGGTGGAATGGTAGGAATGTCGGCCATGAAGATATAGCTCATGCTGCCGCCGAGAATATTCCTATTTCCCCTGGCTTCAATTGAATCTTTACTGTCCTCATAGTTGTTGTAAAGGAGAACAAGATTCTTGCTTCCGTACACCGACGGTGGAGGGTCATCTCTGGACTTACTAGAAGTTGATAAGTTGTTTCCTTCAGATGTCTCATCCCTTCTTTCTGTAATTCTCTACTTTTCCAAACCATTATCGTCGCTCCCTTATCTCCTCTCTTGATGACGACGTCTTGCCTCTCATTCAGCTTCTGCAGGGCATCAGACTCTTGTCTCGCGAGGTTCTGCTTGATGCGATTTGAAAGGTCTTCTCCAGTTCCTTATCGAGTGACTCCACCCGGCCAAGGAGTCCCGGCATTTTTATTAAAAGATCGTTTTCCAGCTTAGCAGGATGCAAATACTTACACACCAAGTATACCACTTTATATATACTCGACGGATACACAGGTGAAAATTCTGTACATAAAATACATGAGATCAAAACAATTCATCGTTGAAAGGGCAGTCTGTCTGATGCTTGATGACGTCACAGGCGGCAGAAATATCCCAATAAGATATAATTAACGAATTCGAGGAAGGGATGAAGTATTAAGTCCTAATATCAGAAGAGCCCGACATAATTGAGGAAGGGATTATCGAAATAATGATGGCTCAAGTTGGAGGGTACAAAAATAGCCTAAGCTATTCTATCCTTTTGAGATGTATTTCTTTCTTGTCTCAATAACCATACTTGAACTTGAACTTGATGTTTTAAGTTCTAATATTCTAACACTTCGGCCTTCTGCATTTTCATATAGGGTAAGGCTCCACCATTTTGTAAGCAGAAAATACGAAAGTTACCTTGATACAGCTGTACTGACTGAACACTCGGGGTGCACTCTGGAACTATCGCTATCTGTGTGTAATTGCGAGCTTCAGAGGGAGGCGGGAAAATATATAATCTCAGTTGGGCAAGAGTTTCCTGCCTCTCAGATCTTTCTATTAGGCCTCTCGAGATCTCAGTGGAAAAGATTCCGCCTTACACCGTTGGGTCCGCGGTTCGAATCTCCAAGAGTGAATAATTATATATATATATATATATATATATATATATATATATATATATATATATATATATATATATATATATATATATATATATATATATATATATATATATATATGTCGTACCTAGTAGCCAGAACGCACTTCTCAGCCTACTATGCAGGGCCCGATTTGCCTAACAAGCCAAGTTTTCATGAATTAATGTTTTTTCGACTACCTAACCTACCTAACCTAACCTAACTTTTTCGGCTACCAAACCTAACCTAACCTATAAAGATAGATTAGGTTAGGTTAGGTAGGGTTGGTTAGGTTTGGTCATATATCTACGATAATTTTAACTCCAATACAAAAAAATTGATCTCATACATAATGAAATGGGTAGCTTTATCATTTCATAAGAAAAAAATTAGAGAAAATATATTAATTCAGGAAAACTTGGCTTATTAGGCAAATCGGGCCTTGCATATTAGGCTGAGAAGTGCGTTCTGGCTACTAGGTACGACATATATATATATATATATATATATATATATATATATATATATATATATATATATATATATATATATATATATATATATATATATATATATATATATATATATTTTACTGTAGCCATCCTCACTACCAACTCTCTGCCCAACCACTTGGGATGAACGGTAGAGCGACGGTCTCGCTTCATGCATGTCGGCGTTCAATCCCCGACCGCCCAGGTTGTGGGGAACCATTCCTTCGGTCCAATCCCCTATTTCTTATCCTGACTCCTTCCATGGGCTATAGTCTTAATGGCTTGGCGCGTTCTCTTGATAACTCTCTCTCTCTCTCTCTCTCTCTCTCTCTCTCTCTCTCTCTCTCTCTCTCTCTCTCTCTCTCTCTCTCTCTTTCTCTCTCTCTCTCTCTCTCTCTCTCTCTCTCTCTCTCTCACAACACACACCATATAAAGACAGTTGTCGACGGGTACAATATATTACCCCGCACAAACACCACGGGGGAGCAAGTGTGAGGACCCGTGAGGGTCTGGTGAAAGCACACTAATAACCCTCGAATAAAATTTCCACTGAAAGAAGAAAATAGGACGCCATTAAGCGAGAGATGATTAAATGTTTACAAAGGATGTAAATGAGGGCTGGAGAAGAACTTCGGGATGACGTATCAAACCAGGGGACTGTGTGGGAGGTAAACTGCACATGAAGAAAATGACGCCAGAACGTCATATACAACCTACGTGATACTGTTCGCAGAACATGCAGCTACTGCATGGAACCAATATCTTGTAAAACACACAGGAGAGCTGATAAGGATTAAAGATTTCTCACTCTGCAATAACCTTAAATAATTGCGCCAAGCTTCGAGGACCGGCTAAGAGACCTAAGACTAACATCAGAGGAAAAAAGATCAAGGGAGACATGATCACAACATACTTGATTTCAAAATGCATAGATAAAAATTTGCTGTTTATACTTACAGCAACCAACACGAGAGGGAAGATTTTCTCTCAGTATACAAATAATAAATAAGTGGAATTAACTATATTACACTTATTTGTCATTTATTTACTGAGGAAGTTGTGGAGGCAGACTCCGTCTACAGTTGTATAGGCAGATATGATACATCATGAGAAGGCTGAGAGTAAGTGCGTCGAACTTCAGCAAGCGAAGAGGAAGGGACTAAACATCTTAACACAAATAGAGAAGCAGGAATATGTAAACATAACTTCAACACCCATGTCCGTTGGTGCGATCTGTCGACCCACCTTCGACGTGGCCTGCTGACAGCCGGAAACATGTGTCTCTCTCTGAGAGCACTCCGGGCGTCGCCACGTGCCTGGCCCCTCACCACCCTTCCACCTCACGCCTCGCCCTTCACCACTCACCTCTACTCCCCATCTTGATAGCCTCATCGCCTGCACCATCACCACCTTCCACACATTTACCTGTCATGTACACGCTCCATACTTGCTATTAGGCGTGATATCTGCGCTGAGGAAACGGGATGTAATTAATGCAGTGATTTTTTATTCAGAAATATTCCAAATAGCTCAAATGTATATCGTATAAAAAACACTATTAAAATTTAACACGATTTCAATTTCACACACAGGATAAAACCCGGATGAGCGAGAAAGTGTAATCTTCTCGGCAGCGTTCCTAATAAAACATATTAAGGTGCAATTTACACCAAGTCCTGACTCGCAGCCGAGTGCACAACCACACATAATAATGTTTTTCCTACCAAAATAGAGCATATATGAGCAACACATATACACAATAAGCATATATGGCCACACATACCCACAATAAGGCTATATAAGCACACATACCCACGTTAAGTCTATATGAACCACACATACCCATATTAAGCCTATATGAGCCACACATACCCACAATAAGCCTATATGAGACACATACCCACAAAAAGCATATATGAGCCACATATACCCACAATAAGCATATATGAGCAACCCATACCAACAAGAGGCATATATGAGCAACACATACCAACAATAAGTCTATATGAGCCACACATACCCACAATAAACATATATGAGTCACCCATACCTACAATAAGCCATATTTATAAGCCACAATAATCCATATTTAATATTATTCTTTAAATAATTCAAATATGGAGTAGTGAACGGTCTTAATATTGCGGGAATATTAATTTAATGTTATAAAAGACGTGGCAGTCAAATTGGCTGAAAATCTAAACAACCAATCAGGGTTAAAGAGCCAAAAATAAAGGAAAATCTACCGAAATATTTTATGCAAGTGGATGGCCACCAGGAACAAGTGGATGGCCACCAGGAACAAGTGGATGGCCACCAGGAACACCTGGGTGGCCACCAGGAACACCTGGGTGGCCACCAGGAACACCTGGGTGGCCACCAGGAACACCTGGGTGGCCACCAGGAACACCTGGGTGGCCACCAGGAACAAGTGGGTGGCCACGAGGAACACCTGGAACAATGCTCGTGAATGAGGTAGTTTTCTAAATATTGTAATGAACACCGATGGAACATTACCATGTAAAGAGGCGGGCTGGATATTAGCATGGTGGAGCGGGAATGAGTTTCAGCTCAATAATGTAAAAGTTACGGTTGACTGAGAACCAGGACCGTTGCTAGGCTTGCTTATCCCTCGCTAGTTTGTATGGAAGATCAGCCTGGCTTTCTAGGTTGTGTAGTGAAGAAGTCGTTATATCATTTGTGTTTGGTGAAACAACTGTATCAATGATTGTGAGACCAATTGTGTCGCAATCACTGTGTGATGGAACAGTTTTCATTGCTGTATGGTGAAGCATTGTTGGATATGCTGTGGTATAGTGGAACAAATATCTGGCCATTACTGCAAGTAGTGGAACAAGCTTGTTCTCTCTAAACAAGCGGAGGTCTCACGGCACCGACTTGTTTACGAAAACATTTATGATTAAATAATAGTATATATTACAATCTCTAGAAGTTTGAGTTTGTTGCTTAGTGTTTTTAATTCATACTAGCCGTACCCGGCCACGCGTTGCTGTGGCTCAGCAACCTTTCCCTGTCTCCCAGTCCTCCCCCCTCCCCCGTCCCCTCGTCCTCCCAACCATTCCTCACTCCCTTGTCCCTTTTTCCTGCACATCATCCCGTACTCCTCGTCTTCCTAACCATTCCCCACTCCACCATCCCCTCGTCCTCCCCGCTATCTCCCACTCCCCTGTCCCCTCGTCCTCCCTACCATTCCACCCTCCCTCATCCCCCACTCCCGTCCCCTCGTCCTCCCCACCACCCCCAACTCCCGTCCCCTCGTCCTTCCCACCATTCCCCACTGCCTCGTCTGATGATCAAGTGATCTAATGTTCTCATCAGAAAATTGGGAACATCAAATAATCTGAGGCTAGATTCACGAAGAAGTTACGCAAACACTTACGAACCTGTACATCTTTTCTCAATCTTCGGCGGCTTTGTTTACAATTATTAAATAGTTAATGAGCTCCGAAGCACCAGGAGGCTGTTTATAACCATAACAACAGTTGACTGGCAAGTTTTCATGGTTGTAAACTGTTTAATAAATGTATCAAAAACCGTCAAAGATTGAGGAACGATGTACGCATTCGTAAGTACTTGCGTAAATGCTTCGTGAAACTGGTCCCAAATGTTCCCATCACTGAGGTATAAGAAAAAAGTTCAAGAAACGAAATTAAAAATAATGTAAAAATAAAAAAATAAACTACTCACGAAATAAATTGTATGGTAAACAACACAGCTCAATTCCAATGCAGTGTCACAAAATAATTAAATCAAAATGAAAATAAATGGAAATTTATGAAAATTCAATTTATCAATGAAATCAGAAACATTGAACTGGAATCATAACATATTTAGTATAGCGTGTGTTGGTCTTGTGTGCAACAAATGGCGTTGTTTTTCAAAAACGCATGTTTTTACCTGTCACAGGGGTGGCATCTATATAGTAGGTATATAAAAACTCGCGCGTATTCGAATGGAACGTTGTGTGAAAATTTCAAAGCAATCGGTGAAGAACTTTCGGAGATCAGCGGTTATGAACAAACGAACATTTCCAATTTTTATTTATATAGATTGTATTTCCTTACCTTATTTACTGAGCAATAGCACCTTTTATCCCTTATACATTGAAGGTCAATTAGTGTGCTGTGTATACGAGAAACAAAATGCTTCAATATCTTACCACATTAACTCATAAACGTAAATAAATAACCTACAATATATCTATATAATAAGCTTTATATAAAATCTAATGTTAGATAGTATTAATTTCATTCATATGTTCCCATTGTTATCTGTTATATTATGTATAGCTTCGACCCATTTGTTGCTGTATATCAATACCTTATACTTTTATTGCCAAGTGATGCACTCACCTCTCACAGTCCCAGGTGATCCACACTCACCTCTCACAGTCTCAGGTGATCCACACTCACCTCTCACAGTCCCAGGTGATCCACACTCACCTCTCACAGTCTCAGGTGATCCACACTCACCTCTCACAGTCCCCGGTGATCCACACTCACCTCTCACAGTCTCAGGTGATCCACACTCACCTCTCACAGTCTCAGGTGATCCACACTCACCTCTCACAGTCCCACGTGATCCACACTCACCTCTCACAGTCTCAGGTGATCCACACTCACCTCTCACAGTCTCAGGTGATCCACACTCACCTCTCACAGTCCCTGGTGATCCACACTCACCTTTCACAGTCCCTGGTGATCCACACTCACCTCTCACAGTCTCAGGTGATCCACACTCACCTCTCACAGTCTCAGGTGATCCACACTCACCTCTCACAGTCCCAGGTGATCCACACTCACCTCTCACAGTCTCAGGTGATCCACACTCACCTCTCACAGTCTCAGGTGATCCACACTCACCTCTCACAGTCCCTGGTGATCCACACTCACCTCTCACAGTCCCTGGTGATCCACACTCACCTCTCACAGTCTCAGGTGTTCCACACTCACCTCTCACAGTCTCAGGTGATCCACACTCACCTCTCACAGTCCCTGGCGATCCACACTCACCTCTCACAGTCCCAGGTGATCCACACTCACCTCTCACAGTCCCAGGTGATCCACACTCACCTCTTACAGTCCCAGGTGATCCACACTCACAACCAAACTACAGCTCACAAGGTGGAGAAGGGACGACGTTTCGCTCCACTTTTACACGACTTGATAATAGTCCAGGAGGGCTGGAGACGTGGTCGCTTCTGTGTTGGGGTTTGGTCAGCATATCTTCGGCCACGTTATTGTGACTCATCGTCTGCAGAAGACTCTGGCTTCCAGTTACAATCCCTCAAGGTGCCAGCAACACTCAAGGTGCCAGGAGCACTCAAGGTGCCAGCAACACTCAAGGTGCCAGCAACACTCAAGGTGCCAGGAGCACTCAAGGTGCCAGCAACACTCAAGGTGCCAGCAACACTCAAGGTGCCAGGAGCACTCAAGGTGCCAGCAACACTCAAGGTGCCAGCAACACTCAAGGTGCCAGGAGCACTCAAGGTGCCAGCAACACTCAAGGTGCCAGCAACACTCAAGGTGCCAGGAGCACTCAAGGTGCCAGCAACACTCAAGGTGCCAGCAACACTCAAGGTGCCAGGAGCACTCAAGGTGCCAGGAGCACTCAAGGTGCCAGCAACACTCAAGGTGCCAGCAACACTCAAGGTGCCAGGAGCACTCAAGGTGCCAGCAACACTCAAGGTGCCAGGAGCACTCAAGGTGCCAGCAACACTCAAGGTGCCAGGAGCACTCAAGGTGCCAGGAGCACTCAAGGTGCCAGCAACACTCAAGGTGCCAGCAACACTCAAGGTGCCAGCAACACTCAAGGTGCCAGGAGCACTCAAGGTGCCAGCAACACTCAAGGTGCCAGCAACACTCAAGGTGCCAGGAGCACTCAAGGTGCCAGCAACACTCAACGTGCCAGGAGCACTCAAGGTGCCAGCAACACTCAACGTGCCAGGAGCACTCAAGGTGCCAGCAACACTCAACGTGCCAGGAGCACTCAAGGTGCCAGCAACACTCAAGGTGCCAGGAGCACTCAAGGTGCCAGCAACACTCAAGGTGCCAGCAACACTCAAGGTGCCAGCAACACTCAAGGTGCCAGTAACACTCAAGGTGCCAGGAGCACTCAAGGTGCCAGCAACACTCAAGGTGCCAGCAACACTCAAGGTGCCAGCAACACTCAAGGTGCCAGCAACACTCAAGGTGCCAGCAACACTCAAGGTGCCAGCAACACTCAAGGTGCCAGCAACACTCAAGGTGCCAGGAGCACTCAAGGTGCCAGCAACACTCAAGGTGCCAGCAACACTCAAGGTGCCAGCAACACTCAAGGTGCCAGGAGCACTCAAGGTGCCAGCAACACTCAAGGTGCCAGGAGCACTCAAGGTGCCAGCAACACTCAAGGTGCCAGGAGCACTCAAGGTGCCAGCAACACTCAAGGTGCCAGGAGCACTCAAGGTGCCAGCAACACTCAAGGTGCCAGCAACACTCAAGGTGCCAGCAACACTCAAGGTGCCAGCAACACTCAAGGTGCCAGCAACACTCAAGGTGCCAGGAGCACTCAAGGTGCCAGCAACACTCAAGGTGCCAGCAACACTCAAGGTGCCAGCAACACTCAAGGTGCCAGGAGCACTCAAGGTGCCAGCAACACTCAAGGTGCCAGCAACACTCAAGGTGCCAGCAACACCAGAGCCTCCACAGTGTCCCGGGGTCGCTGCTCTTGACCTGTGACGAGCCACTTGTTGGTCCTCTCAAGTCTTGATACACGACTCTATTACCTCCTGGAGCCAGGTGCTTGGTGAGGCTGCACACTGCTACTGGTACTTGGTCCTCTCGTGTCCCTGGTGACCAGTGTTGGTCCTCTCGTGTCCCTGGTGACCAGTGGTGGTCCTCTCGTGTCCCTGGTGACCAGTGGTGGTCCTCTCGTGTCCCTGGTGGCCAGTGGTGGTCCTCTCGTGTCCCTGGTGACCAGTGTTGGTCCTCTCGTGTCCCTGGTGACCAGTGGTGGTCCTCTCGTGTCCCTGGTGACCAGTGGTGGTCCTCTCGTGTCCCTGGTGGCCAGTGTTGGTCCTCTCGTGTCCCTGGTGACCAGTGGTGGTCCTCTCGTGTCCCTGGTGACCAGTGGTGGTCCTCTCGTGTCCCTGGTGGCCAGTGTTGGTCCTCTCGTGTCCCTGGTGACCAGTGGTGGTCCTCTCGTGTCCCTGGTGACCAGTGGTGGTCCTCTCGTGTCCCTGGTGACCAGTGGTGGTCCTCTCGTGTCCCTGGTGACCAGTGTTGGTCCTCTCGTGTCCCTGGTGACCAGTGGTGGTCCTCTCGTGTCCCTGGTGGCCAGTGGTGGTCCTCTCGTGTCCCTGGTGACCAGTGGTGGTCCTCTCGTGTCCCTGGTGGCCAGTGTTGGTCCTCTCGTGTCCCTGGTGACCAGTGGTGGTCCTCTCGTGTCCCTGGTGACCAGTGGTGGTCCTCTCGTGTCCCTGGTGGCCAGTGTTGGTCCTCTCGTGTCCCTGGTGACCAGTGGTGGTCCTCTCGTGTCCCTGGTGACCAGTGGTGGTCCTCTCGTGTCCCTGGTGACCAGTGGTGGTCCTCTCGTGTCCCTGGTGACCAGTGGTGGTCCTCTCGTGTCCCTGGTGACCAGTGGTGGTCCTCTCGTGTCCCTGGTGACCAGTGTTGGTCCTCTCGTGTCCCTGGTGACCAGTGGTGGTCCTCTCGTGTCCCTGGTGACCAGTGGTGGTCCTCTCGTGTCCCTGGTGGCCAGTGTTGGTCCTCTCGTGTCCCTGGTGACCAGTGGTGGTCCTCTCGTGTCCCTGGTGACCAGTGGTGGTCTTCTCGTGTCCCTGGTGGCCAGTGTTGGTCCTCTCCTGTCCCTGGTGACCAGTGGTGGTCCTCTCGTGTCCCTGGTGACCAGTGGTGGTCCTCTCGTGTCCCTGGTGGCCAGTGGTGGTCCTCTCGTGTCCCTGGTGGCCAGTGGTGGTCCTCTCGTGTCCCTGGTGGCAGTGTTGGTCCTCTCGTGTCCCTGGTGACCAGTGGTGGTCCTCTCGTGTCCCTGGTGACCAGTGGTGGTCCTCTCGTGTCCCTGGTGACCAGTGGTGGTCCTCTCGTGTCCCTGGTGACCAGTGGTGGTCCTCTCGTGTCCCTGGTGACCAGTGGTGGTCCTCTCGTGTCCCTGGTGGCCAGTGTTGGTCCTCTCGTGTCCCTGGTGGCCAGTGTTGGTCCTCTCGTGTCCCTGGTGACCAGTGGTGGTCCTCTCGTGTCCCTGGTGACCAGTGGTGGTCCTCTCGTGTCCCTGGTGACCAGTGGTGGTCCTCTCGTGTCCCTGGTGGCCAGTGTTGGTCCTCTCGTGTCCCTGGTGACCAGTGGTGGTCCTCGTGTCCCTGGTGGCCAGTGTTGGTCCTCTCGTGTCCCTGGTGACCAGTGGTGGTCTTCTCGTGTCCCTGGTGGCCAGTGTTGGTCCTCTCGTGTCCCTGGTGCCCAGTGGTGGTCCTCTCGTGTCCCTGGTGACCAGTGGTGGTCCTCTCGTGTCCGTGGTGACCAGTGATGGTCCTCTCGTGTCCCTGGTGACCAGTGGTGGTCCTCTCGTGTCCCTGGTGACCAGTGGTGGTCCTCTCGTGTCCCTGGTGACCAGTGGTGGCCCTCTCGTGTCCCTGGTGACCAGTAGTGGTCCTCTCGTGTCCCTGGTGACCAAACAGCACTTTAAGGTTTATGTACATAAGTGGTACACTGGGTATACACCTGTATCAGTGGACCACTTTTACAATGAACTTGTCAGTATCTTTACCAGTTATGATGATACCTGGGTTAAATCAAGGAAAAAAAGAACACTCGTTCTTCCTCATGGACAGAGGATCCTATTATTATTGCAGAGCTAAAGTGCTTCAGCTGCTGACTGTTATTAACGAGACAAAACAGCTGACAATTTACTTGCATTCCTCAATGCCAACAGAGATTTTCGCGAGCTTAAGGGTCAAGTTAAGGACACATATTGGGAACAATTCCTACAAGGTATCAATAGAACTTCAACATTATCAGAAATGTGGAACAAAATTAAAAACATTATCAAACCTTCGGCCCCAGTTCAGCTTCATCATACTCCTGCAGAATATGCTGACATGCTCTTAGCTCAATGGTCTAGTGTCTCACAAATTTCTTCCTTACCCCCAGATATACAGCAGCATTTAAGACATACCAACATTAACAGAAACTTTAATATTGAAATAGCACGCTCCTCACCAGATTTAACAGATCAGTTTGCTATAACCCTTTTGAATTAACATCAGCATTAGGAAAACCTAAACAAACTGCCCCTGGTGAGGATGGTATAACTTATAACACCTTGAGCTTACTGAATGATGTCCCTAGCCACCCTCTGCTTGACCTCTATCAAATGAGACTTGCAATCATTGCTGCTATAATTGTAGACTATTGCAATCATTTGCTGCTGTAATTGTAGACTATTGCAATCATTGCTGCTATAATTGTAGACTATTGCAATCATTGCTGCTATAATTGTAGACTTTTGCAATCATTGCTGCTGTAATTGTAGACTATTGCAATCATTGCTGCTGTAATTGTAGACTTTTGCAATCATTGCTGCTGTAATTGTAGACTATTGCAATCATTGCTGCTATAATTGCAGACTTTTGCAATCATTGCTGCTGTAATTGTAGACTTTTGCAATCATTGCTGCTATAATTGCAGACTTTTGCAATCATTGCTGCTGTAATTGTAGACTATTGCAATCATTGCTGCTATAATTGCAGACTTTTGCAATCATTGCTGCTGTAATTGTAGACTATTGCAATCATTTGCTGCTGCTATAATTGAAAAGTATGATTAGGTTTTAAGGAAATTTTCTAATTGTGCTATTTTTTTCCACAGGTGGGTAAAACAGACGACTTGTAGCTCATGATAACATTCTCGGTGCTTCCCCTTCCCATCGCTCAAGGTAAGTCTCCCAGACCTGTTATCCTCGTCATACTGCCCCGCCCATCAGTTAACAACCAGGCACCCAATTACTGCTGGGTAAACAGAGGCTAACATTTAAGAAATGAACTTGAAATATGATTATATAATGTAAATTCATGATTAAGAACCAATGTTAACAACGTTTCTGTCAGTTGGAGATCATAATATAGTCAAGACTTTAAGTAATAGAATTTCAGTTATCTTATCCCTTATACTTGGGTCAGAGATCAGACATAATCCCATTTGTTGTGGTTAGCAGTTAAAGCTCATCCCAGATGCTTAAGGTCAGAGGTCAGATCTTATCCTAGGTATTGGGGTCACGGATCAAAGCTTTTCCCAGATGCACAAGTCAGAGTTTATCACAGGACTTATGCCATGGAGACATTTCTTTTAATTTCAAGAAGTGATTAATGGTTATTATCTGATGTTCAGCAAGACCCACAATTTGTGTAGTCCCACTCACTTGATCTGCCACTTTAACAGCTCGTGGTGTTATTAACTTACATAAATAGTTAGGGTAAAATTAGCTGTTGTAGCGCCCTACAAATATATACGCCCTAACTTGTGGTAGGTCTCCCTCAGAGTAAGTTACTGGTGCTGGAGCCCGCAGCCTGACCACCCCCAGGACCGACCCACCAGTAATTTCTCACAATTGTAAATACGAACTGTGTCCAAGGAATGACGGGGTGCAATCACGCCCCACCGGATAAGTGAAATTTGTCCAACAATTAACAGTTTATTTCAATAAACAGCACTACACTAATAACAAAGTTCCTTAACATTGTATAAAACACCAATATTACACAGCCTTTAACTTTACACAGTAATATAAATAATAATAGCACTTAATGGCAGAGAATGAAAGAATAGGACTCGACTGATATATCCACCTAGAGAGCGGGAGCGACGCAGCTTCCCAAAACACGGAATCACACCAATTAAGTTTGCTTGTCTCTCTCCCGGCAGCGTTAACCCTAAACAACTTATCGTACGGTAACCGTCCTGTGCTTCCAGCCAACTCTGCCCAAATAATACATAAATATCACATAACTTCATCATCCAACTGGCTATGTATTATTAACACTTCACTTAATGCACCAACAGGCTAACATATATATATCCAATGGTTTGTATTTATACAAATACTCGTGGGGCTGGCAGTGCCGCCACCACCACAACAACAGAATCAACATCAGCGGTTCTCACGCTTGTACTTTTATGCAACAAATCCTTGTTTTGCATCAGTTAGACCACACTGGTCGTTAAACTCTCCTCAAATGACTACTTGAAGAGTAGTAGCATTTTTTTTTTTGCTTCTAGGGAAAGTTCACAAAGTTTTAAGTCCACAACCCCAACAGAAATACACAACAAAATTAACATAGGAAACAAAAATAATATATCTCAGTATAAACACCAAAATAGTACAGCAATACTTGTAAATATATATATACAGAAATATAAACAAACAATCAGGAAGTATGAAAATACATAACTCACTATTACCATACAATTCATCGTAATAATTCATAATGTGAACACTCACTTACAATTAGTACTAGTCCATAATGCACAAACAATTATACATACACCAATACATATCACATGCTTATATCAATACCATGAATAACCTTTCTATAAAGACTATAATCAATACAATTAGTATCAACATCATTCACATTACTAAGAACACCATTATTGTCCCAAACCAACGCATGGTATAAATGTCAAAGAGTGTACAAAATCCTGCACAAAACTCATAACAATTCACAATATTATAATCCACCAGAACAACCTGCAACATTAGTCCACCATACCTGCAATCACAATGGCATTATGAACATATATAATCAATCAGTACATCAGCAACAATAATAACATTACAATGTATGGCAGCCCTTTATATTGCCACCAATAAGTCTTGCACCTCGGTTGATCTCTTGAATTTAACTTCCTTCTCAATTATTGCAATAACGGGGTAGTAACCGGTTAAGCGTCTTACCAAAGTATCTGAAAGATCCCCCCACATACACATAAATTGTACTGGTATATATTTAAACAAGACAATGTATTTTACATTGTCTTGTGTAAGACAATCAGTCATTGTCTTGTGTAAGACAACAATCTTTACAATCGTTGACAATTTACCCTTCCGTGGCACAGCTTTACCTGCAACAACCTTATAATCCAAACATGTTATAGTACTGTGTTCAACCCAACACTTGGAATACATTAAAATAAGATAAGATAAAATAATAAAATAAAATAAAATAAGTCTGGTCCTCGTCACTGGTCTGGTCCTGCTCACTGGTCTGGTCCTCGTCACTGGTCTGGTCCTGCTCACTGGTCTGGTCCTCGTCACTGGTCTGGTCCTCCACACTGGTCTGGTCCCCCTCACTGGTCTGGTCCTCGTCACTGGTCTGGTCCTCGTCACTGGTCTGGTCCTGCTCACTGGTCTGGTCCTCGTCACTGGTCTGGTCCTCGTCACTGGTCTGGTCCTCGTCACTGGTCTGGTCCTCGTCACTGGTCTGGTCTGGTCCTGCTCACTGGTCTGGTCCTCGTCACTGGTCTGGTCCTGCTCACTGGTCTGGTCCTCCTCACTGGTCTGGTCCTCGTCACTGGTCTGGTCCTCGTCACTGGTCTGGTCCTGCTCACTGGTCTGGTCCTCGTCACTGGTCTGGTCCTCGTCACTGGTCTGGTCCTGCTCACTGGTTTGGTCCTCCACACTGGTCTGGTCCCCCTCACTGGTCTGGGTCAACACTGCCAGGCTCGGTGATATTATTGGAACTCCAAGGGGAAATATTTATATATTTTCATATCATGTAGATTAAGGTAGGAACGTAGATATATTGTGGGTCGGTATTATCTTCATTTTCTCATTCACCTCGGCTCCGAGAGACTCGAACCTTGTGTCGCCGAAACTCTATCGACTGGGCTATTGAGTAGCCTTAATAAGGAAAGATTCAACAAGCCACTATTGCTGGCATGCTGGAATTTTCGACTTTTCCCGACTACTACTGAAGCTCAGAGGAATTAGTGATCCATGCTCCTGCCATATAAATTGTCCTCCACACCCCTGGTGAAATAAACATTTCATTCAAATGTTTCATTTCATTTGAATGAAATGTTTATTTCCATGGAAGTGTGGATGATAATTTATCAATATTATTATTAAAGATGATAATGTCACCGGGAAGGAGGACAGTGGTGAGGGTAAAGAGCTGGTCGTCGGAGGTTGTCGGACCACCTGCGACTAAGCCTTATGTTACATGTGGATAGGGAGTGGCGAGGAGCAGCAGTACAGGCGCCTGGGGCGATGGAAGAGCTGCAGGCCGTCCTCCCTCCTCCTTCGAGTGTGAGCTGTGTGAGCTCAGTGGGTAAGCGAGCGGCTCTGAGGGGCCACGACACATTGGCCCCTACGCCAGCAAAGTGAGGAGTGGTACCGGCAAAGGGAACCACGGTAGAAAAGCGAGTTACAGAGAAGTGGCTTGACCCTGCCACGACCCTAAAACGGTTCCTACTGAGAAGAGACATTTGGGGAGAGACAAAGATATACGCCGAGGAAAATGTGAAGGATGGCACTGTAATTGGACAGGGCGGGAGTGAGCCTGGCATGAGGTATGCTGGGGTGACTCACAAGCCTTGTGCAGAAGTAATGTCGTTGCAAGATGGAGGAAAGGAAGAAGGTGCCACTGTGAAGACAGTCCCTTACAGGAGAAGAGGAGCCGGAAAGAGAGAAGAAGACTGGCGATGAACGAAGTGTGGGTGGACACGAGGCGGACGTGTAGGACACAGTGGCAGTGCAGGAGTGCCTCCGAGTGCACGATGTGGTGGAGGTATACTGCGCGCACTAACCTTCGTGGTGATAACGAGTCGCAATGTCTTACTCGGGATACAAGGGGGACGTCCCTCTCCAGGTGGTCTGGGAACACCACGCTCACCCGAGCCTGTGCAAGGGGGGAGGAATGATGTTAATGACTGGAGAGGTCGTTCAAGCCACGCCACAGACTGGAGGAGAAGCACTTTGGGGGACGGAGAGAGCAAGGACATTAGTTGTCTTCACATGTGCTGGAGATTCATTACGACTAATATTTTAGAGGAGGGGGGGCGGGGGGCGGGTGGAGGTATGTTACGGAGTCCAGTTAGTATTCTTCTCCTCCGCACATAAGCGTCATACTCCCCACTTTGTATATACTAGAAGAGTCCTAGTTTCGTTTTATAACTTAAAATGGGGCAAGATGCCACAAAGAGAAGAAATTTGTGTTTTAAGTTTCAATGGGGAAGAGTCGAGAGAGAGAACTCCTGAGGCTTGTGGGTGGTATGAGGACGTGATTGGTCAGTGGCAGAGGATTGGCCAGGTGGACCAATCGCGTAGCCCCTCGGGTGTGACGTCAGGCGCCCCTGCTAGAGGCGCGGGAAATGGGTCGTCACTTATTATTATTAACATCTTTATTGACAAAATTAATTACAATTTTGCCTAATCTGAGGATTTTGATAGTCTTATTAAATTGAGGTTAATGCTAGTATTCACTGTCACGCAGGACAGAGGGTCATACATAAGACAATAGGCCTAAACTGTAGGCTGAAGCACATATATATCACGGTTACAATCAATGTTTTATTGTGTGGATATGTGAAAACAACTTTCTATTGTGCACTGCCACACAAGGGCTGGGATGGGTTCATAAGTGATACAGCTTAGAATATAAGTAGAAATTGTTCTTCATTCTTTAAAATGGACAAGCAAATTTTGGGTAAATTGTTAGGATGTCGTCCAGAACACCTGAGTCAATAAAATAGTTACACAGTTGGTGGTACAATAGGCCAGGAGGTCTAAAGTCCTTTACGGTTTCACATTCATCAATATAGTGTTCTAGTGAATGCATTAAAGGTTTATCACAGAGTTTACAATCTGAATATTCTGGTAGTGGCTCAGCCTCACTAACCTGCCAGATGGGTCGTCACTAGCCACCAGGAGTGAAGCGGAGCGGTGTGACGCTCGTCCCTAGTTCTGGGGAGAGTTAGGCCTCTCTCCTAGGCCACCGGGGAGCCGGTGGATGAACGGACAGAACACTGGACGCGTGATCCTATACTCTCGGGTTCGATCCCTGGCGCCGGCGAGAAACAATGGGCAGAGTTTCTTTCATCCCTAATGCTCTTATTACCTAGCAGTAAATAGGTACCTGGGAATTAGACAGCTGTCACGGGCTGCTTCCTGGGGGTGGAGGCCTGGTCGAGGACCGGGCCGCGGGGACACTAAAGCCCCGAAATCATCTCGAGATAACCTCAAGAAATATTCACTTTTATTTTCTTTATTTATTTTTCTTCCGATTATTAAGGAAGTGTACGCCACATTACTGACTTTGAAATTGCCTGTCCTCGGGGACTTTTGAGTGAATTCCAAAGACTTTAACTTTGCTAAGTATGTTGATTTTGATATTGATTGTCCATTGTGTCTGTAAAGTTTTGATAAAGTTCACATTGACTCCAGCTTATAATCAATTTAACTTTACCCGTTTAAACTGCAGTCTATGTTACCAATATTACTAAGTTTTATGTGAATTAAGTGTATGACCAGTTTAACTTTACAATAACTAGTCAAGTCTAGTGTACCAATGTCGTAAAGTTTCATACACCTCGTGCTTGAGGACCTTAACGTAGCATCTACCTGGAGTTTGGAGTCCCAATGATTACCAAGTCTCAAGTAACTTGTACATGCGAAAATAGCTTATGTTCCTATTGATTTTCACCCAGTACTGGTGGTTCTTTCCCGTAGACTTTGTATATCCCTAGAGCCTAGACTATTTGATCATCAACATGAGGGAAGAACTGAAGTTTATGCACAAGAATCATCAACATGAGGGAAGAACTGAAGTTTCCAACCATACTAGAGAGAATAATGCAAGTTAACACTACCTTCTGTCTTAAAGTCATGAGAGATCCTACATCTCCTGCATTGCTCAGAGACAAATTATTTAGTGCTGTTAACACCCTTTTGACTGGTGCCGACATACCAACTCACTCCTTTTATGATAATTGGCTGAGAAACAATGCTTACAATCTCATTAAACTTAACATTCCTTTTAAGTGCAATCTACCAGTCTCTGATATTCCTCTTTATCTGTACCCCACCATTCAAGTATCATACACACCTGTCACCAAGAAAGATAATGAGAATCTTGCTCTACTCAAAGCTGTCACTCTTGAAACAATTGCCTCCTCCATCGAGAGTCTAAGATCTCACGAGCACTGTGTCTACACCGACGGCTCAGTCCAGTCTTCTACTGGACGGACTGCAGCGGCATGTAGGTTTTATAGAAATAATATCTGCACAAAGTCTGTCAGTGTCAGGTTAAACAACTGGCTGACCTCCACACAAGCAGAACTAGCAGCATTACATTTAGCAACCAGCACATTAAAAAATATTGGAGGAGGAATAATATTCTGCGATTCAAAGTCTGCTCTTCAAGCAATCGAAAACTTCTCTTGGAAGATCGACAGCAAGAACCTAATACTCCCAATTATAAATGACCTAATTGATGCACAGAGTAAAGGGTCTCGAATCTCCTTTGTATGGATACCTTCACACATAAATATAACCCATCATAATGAGACAGACATTGCAGCCAAATTAGCGTGTAACAAGTTTGAAGTTGAATTAGATCTAGGTATCCCCATCTCTGCTGTCAAAACTGTATTGGTCCAAACATTCAGATCTGATAGGAAAGAACTTACTGACTCCCAACGACCTGAAAGTACTAGTATAAAAAGCTATGATTTGTTCAGATCTGAAACCTACATCTATGGACAGCACAAAACGTCCACTAGACTGTGCGACACAGTGGTTGCAAGGATCAGGTTGGGTTACCGTTACCTGTGGCAGGTGGCTGCAGGTGACGGGTTTCCCAATCCTGAGCACTCCAGTTGCAAACTCTGTGAGCAGGAACTACGGCATGATCTCCCGCACTACATCACTGAATGCCCAGTTATTAGACCTTTCAGACCAGTTGGCATGAGGTACCTGGAGCTTTGCAATTACTTTATTCACTCTCGTATTCTTGAAGATATCCTCACAGTATACCCAAAATTTGCCAGTGCAGGCTATTAAACACATGGCCCTGTATGACTAACCATCCTGCGAGATGGGGACTTGTATTACCACTGCTACCTTATTCAATCTTGTGTTGTTGATATCCTCAAAATGCATCCGGAGTCTGCCAGTGCAGACCGCCTATCACATGTCTCTGTATGACTAACCATCCTGTGTGATGGGGATTTTATAGCATCACCTAGTTAGCTTTTTTGACACACTGTACTCCACTTCATATAGTCTAGGGTAGCTGCACTAATGCAGATGTACCTCATAACTTAATAAAAAAAAAAAAAAAAAAAAAAGATTAGACCTTTCAGACCAGTTGGCATGAGGTACCTGGAGCTCTGCAATTACTTTATTCACTCTCGTATTCTTGAAGATATCCTCACAGTATACCCAAAATTTGCCAGTGCAGGCTATTAAACACATGGCTCTGTATGACTAACCATCCTGCGAGATGGGGACTTGTATTACCACTGCTACCTTATTCAATCTTGTGTTGTTGATATCCTCAAAATGCATCCGGAGTCTGCCAGTGCAGACTGCTTATCACATGCCTCTGTATGACTAACCATCCTGTGTGATGGGGATTTTTTAGCATCACCTAGTTAGCTTTTTTGACACACTGTACTCCACTTCATATAGTCTAGGGTAGCTGCACTAATGCAGATGTACCTAATATGTTAATAAAAAAAAAAAAAAAAAAAAAGACTATTTGATTACAAAACATCCACCAGACTGTGCGACACAGTGGTTGCCAGGATCAGGTTGGGTTACCGTTACCTGTGGCAGGTGGCTACAGGTGACGGATCTCCCAATCCTGAGCACTCCAGGTGCAAACTCTGTGTGCAGGAACTGCGGCATGATCTCCCGCACTACACCACCGAATGCCAGGTATCAGGGGATGGGGGTTCTATCTATCCTTCAGAACCCCCTCTCCACGATAAAATATTATAATAACTCTTGCTGCAATCGATGATGAATGACACTGACTTACTGCTGATGCAACCCGTTCTCGCACTTTCGTATAGTCAATATTGACTTATTAAATACGTGCATATGTGACATACTACATAATGTTTAGTATGTCACATATGCACGTATTTAATAAGTCAATATTGACTGTAAGAAAGTGCGAGAACGGGTTGGCTGCTGTCGGCAATCAATCAATGGACAATGGAGTGCATCCTGGAGAGGCTTCCTGTAAACGTCTTATGTCTGGAAGAGGGGCTCAACGTCACCTTATTTGCGGAACGGGCTCAGATGTGGCCTATTTGTGATAACGTACACACCCCGCTGAGCCACCGGGACTTACCCTCTCTCTCCTTAGGATGATCTTCCAGTTCCCCTTCATAAGTATTATATCTGCTGTTGATCTGTCTGCAACTGTTTCTCTGCAATTGCTTCCTTTCTTTCTAGGAATTCCTCACCAGGACAGGTGCAAAGGCAAGTTGTCTACATACAAACATTTATCATAGAAAAATACAAAGAATATAGAAATAGCTCATTATCATCATCAGTTCCCTCAAACTAACATCACTCTTATATAATAAGAATGCTTTACTAAATAAAGTATATGAGGATGCTGTCTTAAATCCTTGCCAGCAACCTCATGTCCCCTCTCACATACCTTAATAACATATTCTCCTATCAAAACATAAATAACAAATATATATATATGTAAGCATTGAATCTCGCCAGCCGACGTCCCACTCCGTGCCAGTTAAATTGATAAAGATTTAGTCTTTATCAATCAATCTTTCCCCTTAGTCGCTCACTGACCTCAGGCAAGCAAGCATGGGTTGCGCCTGCCTCCACAATGTCCTATCGTCTCAAAACTCATTATATCTTCTCATTATTTTCATAAAATTCAGTATTTCAGTAACATTCAGGAAAATTCAATATTCAGTATTTCGTTCCTTATTTCACATACGGCATTATTTGTATCTTTTAGCGTGATCGTTCGGTCAAACGAATACGCTACTGTTCCCGCGTAAAACAGTGAAATCGTATTATATTTTTAATGTGCATCCCTTTCTCACCATATTAAAATTTCCAGCAGTTTCATTCATTTTTGCACAGCTCTCGTTATCTCGAAAGTTTGTTAGCAGGACTCTGTAAATAAAGATAATTAATTTACATAGATAATTTTTGTTTATGTCTAGTATCTTTTGATTACTTGGGAGGATTTTCAAAGTGTCTGTTTGTTTCCGTCTTTACATTGTATATTTTAGTAACACTATACTTAATGTATAACCATCTTTATGTAGCATTTGTTAGTTACAATATACTTAATGTATAGCTATCTTGGTGTTGCATGTACTAGTTGCACTATATTCTATGTCTAACCATCTTGGTATTGTGCTATGTTCAGCACCAAGATGCACACTTTGCACTGTATAGATCACCGTCTTAGCAACGAATACTCTAGCTACACTATTCTGTGTTATTCACAGTCGTCATGCGCTAGTTACACTACACTTGGCCACACACACATACTCCTGGGTACACTTGGCCCTACACACATACCCCTGGGCACACTTGGCCCTACACACATACCCCTGGGTACACTTGGCCCTACACACATACCCCTGGGTACACTTGGCCCCACACACATACCCCTGGGTACACTTGGCCCTACACACATACCCCTGGGTACACTTGGCCCTACACACATACCCCTGGGTACACTTGGCCCCACACACATACCCCTGGGTACACTTGGCCCCACACACATACCCCTGGGTACACTTGGCCCCACACACATACCCCTGGGCACACTTGGCCCCACACACATACCCCTGGGGTACACTTGGCCCCACACACATACCCCTGGGTACACTTGGCCCCACACACATACCCCTGGGTACACTTGGCCCTACACACATACCCCTGGGTACACTTGGCCCTACACACATACCCCTGGGCACACTTGGCCCCACACACATACCCCTGGGTACACTTGGCCCCACACACATACCCCTGGGCACACTTGGCCCCACACACATACCCCTGGGTACACTTGGCCCCACACACATACCCCTGGGTACACTTGGCCACACACACATACCCCTGGGTACACTTGGCCCTACACACATACCCCTGGGTACACTTGGCCCTACACACATACCCCTGGGCACACTTGGCCCCACACACATACCCCTGGGTACACTTGGCCCCACACACATACCCCTGGGCACACTTGGCCACACACACATACCCCTGGGTACACTTGGCCCTACACACATACTCCTGGGTACACTTGGCCCTACACACATACTCCTGGGTACACTTGGCCCCACACACATACCCCTGGGTACACTTGGCCCTACACACATACCCCTGGGTACACTTGGCCCTACACACATACCCCTGGGTACACTTGGCCCTACACACATACCCCTGGGTACACTTGGCCCCACACACATACCCCTGGGTACACTTGGCCCTACACACATACCCCTGGGTACACTTGGCCCTACACACATACCCCTGGGTACACTTGGCCCTACACACATACTCCTGGGTACACTTGGCCCTACACACATACCCCTGGGTACACTTGGCCCTACACACATACCCCTGGGTACACTTTTAACTACACACATACTCCTGGGTACACTTGGCCCTACACACATACCCTGGGGTACACTTGGCCCTACACACATACCCCTGGGTACACTTGGCCCTACACACATACTCCTGGGTACACTTGGCCCTACACACATACCCCTGGGTACACTTTTCCCTACACACATACTCCTGGGTACACTTGGCCCTACACACATACTCCTGGGTACACTTGGCCCTACACACATACCCCTGGGTACACTTTTCCCTACACACATACCCCTGGGTACACTTGGCCCCACACACATACCCCTGGGTACACTTGGCCCTACACACATACCCCTGGGTACACTTGGCCCTACACACATACTCCTGGGTACACTTGGCCCTACACACATACCCCTGGGTACACTTGGCCCCACACACATACCCCTGGGGTACACTTTTCCCTACACACATACTCCTGGGTACACTTGGTCCTACACACATACCCCTGGGTACACTTGGCCCTACACACATACCCCTGGGTACACTTTTCCCTACACACATACTCCTGGGTACACTTGGCCCCTCACACATACCCCTGGGTACACTTGGCCCTACACACATACCCCTGGGTACACTTGGCCCTACACACATACTCCTGGGTACACTTGGCCCTACACACATACCCCTGGGTACACTTGGCCCTACACACATACTCCTGGGTACACTTGGCCCTACACACATACCCCTGGGTACACTTGGCCCTACACACATACCCCTGGGTACACTTGGCCCTACACACATACCCCTGGGGTACACTTGGCCCTACACACATACCCCTGGGTACACTTGGCCCTACACACATACTCCTGGGTACACTTGGCCCTACACACATACTCCTGGGTACACTTGGCCCTACACACATACTCCTGGGTACACTTGGCCCTACACACATACTCCTGGGTACACTTGGCCCTACACACATACCCTGGGGTACACTTGGCCCTACACACATACCCCTGGGGTACACTTGGCCCTGCACACATACTCCTGGGTACACTTGGCCCCACACACATACCCCTGGGGTACACTTACAGACTCTTACTATACACATACGCTTAACGCACATCAAATGATCTGGGGCTAGATTCACGAAGAAGTTACTCAAACCTTTACGAACCTGTACATCTTTTCTCAATCTTTGGCGGCTTTGTTTACAATTATTAAACAGTAATTGAGCTCTGAAGCACCAGGAGGCTGTTTATAACAATAACAACAGTTGGTTGGCAAGTTTTCATGGTTGTAAACTGTTTAATAAATGTAACCAAAGCCATCAAAGATTGAGGAACGATGTACACGTTCGTAAGTATTTGCATAACTGCTTCGTGAATCTGGCCCCAGATGTTATCATCACTGAAATATAAGAAAAACAGTTCAAAAAATGAAGTGAAAAATAATGAAAAAATAAAAAAATAAACTATACTCACGAAATGAACGGTATGGTAAACAACACAGCTCAATTCCAAGGCAATATCACACAAAATAATTAAATCAAAATTAAAATAAATTGAAATTTATGAAAATTCAGTTTCAGTGAAATCGGAAACATTGAAATGGAATCGTAACATATTTAGTATAGCATGTGTTGGTCTTACGTCCAATAGATGGCGCTGTTTAAAAAACAAACAAACATTTTTTTACCTGTCACAGGTGAGGCATATATATAGTAGATATATAAAAAGACGCGCATATTCGAATGCAACGTTGTGTCAAAATTTCAAAGCAATCGGTGAAAAGATTTCGAAGATTTCCCTCACATGAAAAACACAGTTTTTCAGGAAAAAACATTTTTTTTACCGTCACAGAAAAAACCCTGCGCGGATGCCAATGGAACGTTGTGTGAAAATTTCTAAGCAATCGGTGAAGAACTTTCGGAGATCAGCGGTTATGCATGAACGAACATTTCCATTTTTATTTATATAGATTGTTAAGAAGGTGGGGACGAAGATTCCAGCGGGAGAAGAGGCGGAGCTACCGGGGACGACTTCTGGATATCCAATAACGCCTTGAGGAGTTCCCTGAAGGCTCCCCGGAACTCTAATCTAATCAGATCTCCCAGGAACGGTTGTAGAGGTTGGTCCTCCAGGTGTGATGGTGGTGGTAGTGGTGGTGGTGACGGTGGTGGTGGTGGTGGTAGTGGTGGTGGTGACGGTGGTGGTGGTAATGATGGCTGTGATGGTAGTGATGGTGGTGGTGGCTGTGATGACTGTGATGGTGGTGATTACAATGCTAGTGATGATGGTGGTGATAGTGGTGAATTACATGGTGAAGACTTATTAACCTTCCATTTACCTTTACACGGGATCAAGCTGGAAGTGCAACTAATCAGTGGGTGGAGGATGTGGACCCCCCAGAGCCTCCTGAGCACTGGTGGGAGACAGGTGGGAGAAGACAGGTGGGGAGAGACATGTGGGGGAAGACAGGTGGGGGGAGGATAGTGGGAGGAGAAGTCTCTGGTGCTGGTGCCTGGTAAACAGGAAGTGTTGGTGGGAGGTGTTGAAGGCCAGGGAGGAGGCCCAGGATGTGAAGAATCGTAACTTCACTCCAGAGTGGGGGGCTGGATACTATCCTTCCCTCACTCCAGAGTGGGGGCTGGATACTATCCTTTCCTCACTCCACAGTGGGGGATGGATGCTATCCTACCCTCACTCCAGAGTGGGGGCTGGATACTATCCTACCCTCACTCCACAGTGGGGGCTGGATACTATCCTACCCTCACTCCACAGTGGGGGATGGATACTATCCTACCCTCACTCCAGAGTGGGGGGCTGGATACTATCCTTCCTTCACTCCAGAGTGGGGGCTGGATACTATCCTTTCCTCACTCCACAGTGGGGGCTGGATACTATCCTACCCTCACTCCAGAGTGGGGGCTGGATACTATCCTACCCTCACTCCACAGTGGGGGGATGGATGCTATCCTACCCTCACTCCAGAGTGGGGGCTGGATACTATCCTACCCTCACTCCACAGTGGGGGATGGATACTATCCTACCCTCACTCCAGAGTGGGGGGCTGGATACTATCCTACCCTCACTCCAGAGTGGGGGGCTGGATACTATCCTACCCTCACTCCAGAGTGTGGGGCTGGATACTATCCTACCCTCACTCTAGAGTGGGGGCTGGATACTATCCTTCCCTCACTCCACAGTGGGGGCTGGATACTATCCTACCCTCACTCCAGAGTGGGGGCTGGATACTATCCTACCCTCACTCCACAGTGGGGGATGGATGCTATCCTACCCTCACTCCAGAGTGGGGGCTGGATACTATCCTACCCTCACTCCAGAGTGGGGGCTGGATACTATCCTACCCTCACTCCACAGTGGGGGCTGGATACTATCCTACCCTCACTCCAGAGTGGGGGCTGGATAACTGGGTAACAGCCACTAGTGTGGCCGGAGTGACAGGTGTACAACCATCACGTGGAGTGACAGGTGTACAACCATCACGTGGAGTGACAGGTGTACAACCATCACGTGGAGTGACAGGTGTACAACCATCACGTGGAGTGACAGGTGTACAACCATCACGTGGAGTGACAGGTGTACAACCATCACGTGGAGTGACAGGTGTACAACCATCACGTGGAGTGACAGGTGTACAACCATTGAAATAAACGTATAACATATAATTAAACCAGCGAGACTTTATTGACAAATTATATATAAGAAAAGTTTAATAATGAGAAGACGAGCTGACAGGTAACTAAAATAAAAAAAACCATTCAAGCAGTTATAAATATTTGCAAACCCTCATTATTTTCCATCTACATTTAAGAGTTATTCTGGATCACAATCACTCTAAACACACAGCTTATGTAACACAGATCCGCTTTCAATTGTACTTGAAATACTTCACTATTTGTGCCATAAAGAAATGTACACCCATCTCTTTGTGGCACAAATTCCTTAACAATTCCCAATATTCAGTTGGGTATATATATATATATATATATATATATATATATATATATATATATATATATATATATATATATATATCTTTTCTTTGTCTGCTAACTAGCTTTTTAATTCTAATATGTAGACCCGTTACATTATTATATATATCACTCATTCTTAAGTTACATTTCCCGACATTTAAGTTCATATATCTGGAAGGGTTTGCGGAGACAGTGATAACGGAATTGGTGAAAAAAAGAGGTGAGTGTTGGATGAGCGCTTCTCTTTAGACAAAAAATAAATTCATCTGTGAATTATTTGTTTACGTGAGTGTGTGGACGTTAAGTCAGGTCACATATTGCCATGAGTGTCTAGATGTGATCCCATGATACGTCTTGAATATTTCCTTCACTACTAATGTTTCCTGGGAGATGAGCAGTCATCACACATCACGGCGCTGACACTGTATAAAGACCCACCTACAAGGCTCTACAAAGACCCACCTACAAGGCTCTACAAAGACCCACCTACAAGGCTCTACAAAGATCCACCTACAAGGCTCTACAAAGATCCACCTACAAGGCTCTACAAAGACCCACCTACAAGGCTCTACAAAGATCCACCTACAAGGGTCTACAAAGACCCACCTACTAGGCTCTACAAAGACCCACCTGCAAAGCTCTACAAAGACCCACCTACAAGGCTCTACAAAGACTCACCTACAAGGCTCTACCAAGACTCGCCTACAAGACTCTACAAAGACCCACCTACAAGGCTCTACAAAGACTCACCTACAAGGCTCTACCAAGACTCTACAAAGACCCACCTACAAGGCTCTACAAAGACTCACCTACAAGGCTCTACCAAGACTCGCCTACAAGACTCTACAAAGACCCACCTACAAGGCTCTACAAAGATCCACCTACAAGGCTCTACAAAGACCCACCTACAAGGCTCTACAAAGACTCACCTACAAGGCTCTACCAAGACTCGCCTACAAGACTCTACAAAGACCCACCTACAAGGCTCTACAAAGACTCACCTACAAGGCTCTACCAAGACTCGCCTACAAGACTCTACAAAGACCCACCTACAAGGCTCTACAAAGACTCACCTACAAGGCTCTACCAAGACTCGCCTACAAGACTCTACAAAGACCCACCTACAAGGCTCTACAAAGATCCACCTACAAGGCTCTACAAAGACCCACCTACAAGGCTCTACAAAGATCCACCTACAAGGGTCTACAAAGACCCACCTACTAGGCTCTACAAAGACCCACCTGCAAAGCTCTACAAAGACCCACCTACAAGGCTCTACAAAGACTCACCTACAAGGCTCTACCAAGACTCGCCTACAAGACTCTACAAAGACCCACCTACAAGGCTCTACAAAGATCCACCTACAAGGCTCTACAAAGACCCACCTACAAGGCTCTACAAAGATCCACCTGCAAAGCTCTACAAAGACCCACCTACAAGGCTCTACCAAGACTCGCCTACAAGGCTCTACAAAGACTCACCTACAAGGCTCTACCAAGACTCACCTACAAGGCTCTACAAAGACCCACCTACAAGGCTCTACAAAGACCTACCTACAAATTTTGGAGCGATTTTAATGTTCATAAGAATTTAGCAGCTCATTATCCTTAAATGAAAGTACTCATAGTTACTGATGGGAAAGTACCAATATGTTGAGAGGGACCACTATAAAGTTTATTTTTTTATTAATAATAGAAATTGAACAAGCCAGAAAGTTTTTTGTATAACTGCAACATATACGCAAGACTCAACCTAACCTCTGCTAGCAATCCTTGGTCTAATACACGCTATCTTAATATGATACATATATGTGCTCTGCTAGGCCTAGGAATATTTTAGTTTAAATTTTTGCAAAATATTTTCGGACTAAAAAAAGTAATAGTACAAAAGTGGTTTTACTGGTGGTCCATCACTACATATTGGTATTTTCTCCACCAAATATTTCCTAAAAGTATTATTATTCCAGGAGGAAATAATGGGTTCAATTTAGCTCCTAGGGAATAAAAGTATCCCACAGACCAAAAATATGTTTTACATTATGATACATTTGGGGTTTGAGCCCATTAATGACATTAGAACCAACACTGATCTCCATTTCGATATTGTGTTAGTTCTGGTCTTCCTATAGTGTCTTGGTCTGAAGTTTACACATTCAAGCCAGAAACTGAAGCGGACCACAGTACCCGCTTCAATTTAACATCAATATAATTAGAAATTTACCTATTTTAATTTTTATAAATATTTTTTAGACCACAATGTCTCATTTTGACTTAATATAATTCATAAAGTTACTTGAGTACCATTCCCTGAGGTAATATACAAGTACACTAGTGACCGGAGGTTCCCGGGTCTCAAACCACTAACATCAATAACCATTTTATAGCTCAGTTTAGTGACACTAATAACATGCCTCACACACATATAAATTCCAAATTATCCTTTTCATCTCCTTCAATATCTACGAGAACTCCCGGGTCGAGCAGACCTGTGTATCAGTGAAGCCTTTCCAAGCGCCTCCCTCTCTCTCAAGGTCCTCCAGGCACACGTGGAGGGCCATAAACACGTCTTCCCCGTAATAGCACGTCGCATTTTGACGTATACTTTTACCTAAGGCAAAATCTGTCGTACTAGTACTGGTAGAGATGCACCATCTCTAAGACTTGTCTCTAAGACTTGTCAGGGAGCGCAAAGCTGAGTTTCTGGCTTTACAACGTTGCCGAAGATATTCAATTTCTTGAGTGAATTTCAACTGGTTGTCTATTATGACTCCTAGGTATTGAAAGGAGGAAACCCACTCAATTTCGTGTCCTTGTAATGCGAGTCTTATGTCTTGCCCCCCCCCCCCTTCTCTCTCTCTCTCTCTCTCTCTCTCTCTCTCTCTCTCTCTATCTCTATCTCTCTCTCTCTCTCTCTCTCTCTCTCTCTCTCTATCTCTATCTCTCTCTCTCTCTCTCTCTCTCTCTCTCTCTCTCTCTCTCTCTCTCTCTCTCTCTCTCTCTCTCTCTCTCTCTCTCTCTCTCTCTCTCTCTCTCACACACACACACACACACACATTTCTCGTTACTATACTTTCCCCCTCAGCAATCATTAGGCTCCTGATTAGTCGGGGTGTGCTAGAAAGTTTTATGCTCCATTTCCTCATCACATAACTAATTGGTGTCATTATTGTCTCTCACAAACACAATGATAGAGAGACTGCATCTTAAGTTTTATTCAACTCTCAGTACAGAGACGTGATCAGCTGCAGGCTGTCTCCTATTTCTGCCTCTCGAGGCGCGCTATTTCAACTGTTTATCGAATGATTCAGACGCCCACTCCCTATTTCTCCTATTGTTGTTGTAATTGGAACTGTACATGGAGATCCCATCAGGTGAAGGAACGTTGGATGACCTATTATTGTACCTTACTCCAGCACCACCTTGTCAGACCATGGAGGAAGAAATTAAACAGGAATTTCATTAAGTACTTTAGTACTTTAATAATACATCTTCAGAAGGGCCAATTCTTCCTCCATGGTCTGACACTGTCACATTTTTCATCACGTGTTAATTTTCGTGATTTACACACACACACACTATATATATATATATATATATATATATATATATATATATATATATATATATATATATATATATATATATATATATATATATATATATATATATATATATATATGTTTCATTGAATATGACCGCATATTCTGTATTTATTATTTTCTGGTTTAGGGCTTCTATCCCTCTAACTATTTTCTTAGCATCAGGGCTTAATTGAAATAGGAGTTCTCCAAAACTCATTTTCGTACTTTTAAGGTGAAGAAAAGAAGTGATTTACTATAGAGTGTATTACACTTATTTGTATAATTTGCACGACGTTTCGAACCTCCATGGTTCATTCTCAAGTGAACAGATCTTACAATACTAGTTGATTTTATACCCGCATTAGGTCAGGTGATAATACAATGAAGGTGAAAACATGGGGGGATACATAAGGGATAAACATAGGGGCTGCAGAAGGCTTATTGGCCCATACGAGGCATCTCCTATCCAAACACAAAGATTAATCCAGTGTAATTGGCCTGTTATGTTGGACATTGTCTTCTGTGTTGGCATCGATATGTTCTTGTCTTGTCCTTACTCTCATGGTGGGTAGAGTAAATAGTTCCGTGATTTGGGTGTTCATGGTAGGTCGCTCTATTCTTATGTGAATTGCCTCAAGAATTTGTAATCTTCTTGAATCTTGGGTTTTGTCTATTATGCAAGTATTCTTGTTCAACATTTCTCTTGTTAGAGTAATGTCATGGGCTTGTCTCATGTTATTCCTAGGGGCACCAGATTGAAGATGGCATGTCAAACGCCTCGTCAGCTTGGTCGACGTCATACCTATGTACTTACATTGAAGGTTACATCCTTCGTGGGGGCAAGTGTACATGTATACAACGCTTGAAAACTCATGAAAAATTCATGAAAACTTGGCTTATTAGGCAAATTGGGCCTTGCATAGTAGGCTAAGAAGTGCGTTCTGGCTACTAGGTACGACATATATATATATATATATATATATATATATATATATATATATATATATATATATATATATATATATATATATATATAAAGGAGTGATTTATCACGCTTGGGGCCTGAGCGACACTGGAAGTGTTTGTGTTCTAGAATACCGAGACATGCTGATTGCTTGATTGTAGATTTCCCGGGACATCTGAATTCAGCAACTGAGAATCATATGTCCGCGAGAAAGGCACAGGAGAGGCAAATTTGCTTCCAATTTCTCATTTCACCTGTGTAGTGCAGCACGTTGAAACGCACGGAAATATGAACACTGGACAACATATAAGACATTTCTGGAAATTGTTGATAAGAAGGGGAGTAGGCCAGAGGGTTTTGAGGAAAAGTCACGTTGAAGAAGAGGCTAAAATAATGAATCTGGCGTCTCACCTTAGGGAAGGATGCTTGGTCAGAAAGTTTCAGGGAACAGGGTAACAAAGTATTTAGATTTAGTATGGCAAAATAACACTTCGCTATGGCAAGTCGAAGCTGTGTCCAAATTCTCGGTGCTTATTGTACAGGAGGAGCTGAGAGGAGATGTATTCCTGCATGTATACCTGGCGCCTCCAAAGATTACTGAAGGAAAGAGTGCACGACTATCAAAAGTGATGTTAATTGTACATAAGATGTTAGAACATCATCCGTGAGGAGCCTGTGTGAACGGGAGAAGTTCACATAGGCTCTTCAAGGCGAATAGAATGATCCTGGAATTCTAAGATTCATGTCCCATTGGTAATCACTTAAGGTGCCTGGCATAAGTTGCAACTTGAGGCAGGAGGTTGATAGTGTCGATGTTGACATTCAAGGAACCTCGATTCAGCGACTCTGGTTGGGCATTTAGAAGTTTTTTGGTTACCGTTTTTGGATTTTTTTTCTGAGACGCTGTTAGCACCGTCTCGATGGTTGCAGTTGTCGTCACCTGTGAAGTCTCACTCTGGGTGGCTGTGTTGCCTTGGTCCGTCTCCGGGATGAGCACAGGCGAAATGCCGTTGGCATCCAGAAGCCCCTTCACTGTCCTGAGGCTGTGATCTTGCTTTGCTGCTCTGTCAGCATATGCTGTGCTTATCTGAACGTTGAAGTTCTGGATGGTAGCGGGCGTTTGTAGCCTTGGAGAATCTTACTGCTGAAGCTGGCGTGTTTGATCCGTCTACTCTGGTGTTGTAGGAGGGTCGGTGGCTGGCTATGTTATGCAGGCTCGGGAACTATTCAGGACTTAAGTCCAGGGGCGGCGGCTGACCTGTGGGTGGTCGTTGTTGGAATTTTCTAGTCCTTAATTTTTTTTTCATTTCCAACTTTCTTTTAGAGCAAAGGTAGGAAGTGGCGGTGTATTGTTGTCTGGTGGTGGCGGTGCATTCCTTGTAGCTGTGTGTACCTGAGCATATGCTGCACCTTGCACTCTAAACTCTCACTTTCAACTAATGACCCTCCTCGCTCCTCCCACCTCTCTGCCTCTCACCCCAAACCCTCACTAATTACTTCACTATGCATTTCTTTCCTTTCGTTTTCTCTTATACGTTTGTGGCAATGATTATGTATTCTAGAGTTCTCTCTAGAGTTTCGGGTAACTGATCAAGTGACGGCGCCTTGTAGTCTTAGCACCTAGGTAGTCGAATACCTAGGTTACGAGGTGTTGAACGAGAGAGGCTGCCTTAGGAACTCTGGGAGTGCTCTAGAGTAGTTAGCTAACTGGGGACGGGATAACGGACTAGAGAGAGCTGTTTCCCCCGGCCTCGTTAGTTAACTGGGGGGGTGGAATAATGGACAAGATAGAGCTATTTCCCCCACCCCCCGTTACAACTCCACCAAAGTAGCACGTTGTCCACCAAGTTTGGCTGAACTTATAGATGAAGGAAATATCTGGGTCTTCATGTTCAGGAAACACATGGGTGGCAAAGCCACTGACAGCTTTGCTTCTATTTCTCTCCTGCAGGTGTCCGGAAACACTTGCCATCAGAGTCTGCCAGGCTGAAACAAAGCACTCCAACCCCACAACCGCAAGAAGATACACTCATTTTTATATGGCTAAATTTTCATGCCGTGTATGATGTAGTGCACTGGTGTGTACATGTGAGATTTTTATCTTGGTCAGAAGGACTGCACAATTAAAACCAACACATTAAGTGCCAGATGTGAGATGTAGCTTTAAAACTTAAATAAAGGCGAGAGCAACCGCCGGAGTCCAATTCCCTGGTACTCCTATCCACTAGGTCGTTAGCTTCTCATTGGCCTGTGCAATTATTAGGGTAACTGTGTTGTCACACCAAATTCTGAATTATAATTGACGTTATGTCCATGTGTATGTGACAGTCTAGAGATCTACATCAATTTTGTGTTATTTTAAGGTCGGATTACAGATGGATAAGGAACTAGTATGTGCAAACTGATAATGATAACATTATAATTCTACCTACTAGAGGGAAGTTTTATGCCTATGTTATGTGTGAGTAAATATGATTGCTAGGTAGACCAAACCTGGCTTATAATAGTTCTTGAATGAGCTTTTCTCTTTGTGTATGTTAGAGGTTTCCACTTAGTGGCTTATATTTGAAAACCTTGTAAATTCTCTTGCAGTCATAAAACGTAGTGAGAGAAAAACATATAAAGAGACAAAGAAAAATGGGTAGAGACAGAGAGTTACAGATAAAGAATTGTACTACACAAATTAAGGTCGTGAAGTCGTCGCTTCCGAAGGATTCGTGTTGAAATATGATCATCGATTAATTATATGTATAATATATAAATATCCGTTGATGTAGGTGAATGAGCCGGACTGACCCCTCCTCTTAGCTTCGTCATAGGAAATATTGTCCTGTATCATTCAACACAGACATCGTGTACAGTTCTGATATCAGATCTACGCCTGTTAGAAGTGGGATTATCGCTGCAGCAGTAAATACAAGACTCCGTTACAGCTGTGCAGTGTTCTGCCCTGTGTTCCTTACTAGCACGCTTCACACACATAATCATCAGGGCAGGTTCTGGGTCATCAAATAGTATATATTCAATAATGGTAAATCAGGAAAGGACGTTTTGTAGAAGATAAGCCAAAGCTATCTGCTGTATTTTATTGGGATATAAGAAACATCGTGCCGTTGAAAACTCGTTAACTGTTAAAGTTACTGACCTCGTTTAAGGTCTTTTACTGTCGCAAGGAAGTCACTATCTGAAATTTGTTTAGCATGATTAACAGGTCCACTGCCACCATCAGTCAACTCATAAATATTAAATAAATAATTTATTATGCTTGCTCTGAGGTGCTAAGTGTATTGCCTCAAGGACAGGGGACGGGGCTGCCTGGAGTCAATACTGCTCTAAGGGTCGATTGAAGCCTCAACTTCCTCCAATACAAACAGTTGGGTGAGAGATATTGCTTGCAAATCCTAATAGACCTGCACCTACAAGGAAATATCTCCTTCGAAATTAAAAAAAAAGAAGTCTCTAAGCATAGAATTGAATACTTTCATTGGGAGATTACACACCAAATAACAGGGGTTATCTACTGGTTAGAAACCTCTCAGTAAAGCCTAAAATAATTGTACAGGTTCTAGAGTTTATGTTTGTGGACCCAGGGACCCGTGATGACACAGTTCGAGTTGCAATAGAGGCTGTCGCCAAGGCTATCGGACAAGGAAAGTGACTAAAGAAGCAGCTAATTTAATTAGATAAGAAGTTCAGGCTTAAGGTTCAGCAATTATCAGGATCCTTAGAGCCGAAATAATTTCAGTTTCTCTCCTTTAAATGATATTAATTGATATTAGTGTTTATGATTAATATACATTATCCGTATATATGTAGAGTCTGTATATAGTGTATAGTGATATTTTATCAGGGCCCACTTTTATGAGGTGTCATTAATTTATCATGGGCTTTCACCTCATTAGGGAGCCGCTGATAAAATAAAAATGAACTACTTTTCACCACTACAACTAACACCAGAGCACCAGTGGAGTACTCAGTGGAGAGTCACCTGGTAATGATGACCAGAACACACACTTGAAGGTGAAGGGACGACGACGTTGCCTATTTATTGCCTGTCTCTACTTCCTCATCACAATCAACATGAGAATGGTCCAGGACGGACCGAAACGTCGTCGTCCCTTCACCTTCTAGTGTGTGGTCTGGTCAACATACTTCAGCCACGTTATTGTGACTCATCGCCTGCACCCGGTAATGATCCCAATTATGGAGAAGGAGCTTAACGTTATACAAATGGAGATTCGGCTCAGAACTGGTCCATTGTCATATCTTGACACCCATTGACTGAGCAACAATGACTTACCCTCTCTCTCCTTATCTAAGGGTGACCTAGTTTGTTTTTTGTATGCTGCCGTCCGGCCTGCAATTATTTCTCTCTCTCCTCTCAGAAACCTTCACAATGACAAGGGTAAACACCGTTGTCTAACAGATAGTCCTAATCAGGTGGTCCTAATACCAGGTGGGTCCTAACATCAGGTGGTCTTAATATCAGGTGGCCTTAATATCAGGTGGTCCTAATATCAGGTGGTCCTAATATCAGGTGGTCCTAATATCAGGTGTTCCTAATATCAGGTGGCCTTAATATCAGGTGGTCCTAATATCAGGTGGTCCTAATATCAGGTGGGTCGTAACATTATGTGATAGCGAACATCAGGTTGCTGCTTTGATCACGTAATTGCAAGAATGCCAGCAATAACTGGCACTACTACCCTCTCCCATCAGTCCTGTCACTTACAAGTCAACAGTCCCTGGACTTACAAGCCAACAGTGCCTGGACTTACAAGCCAACAGTGCCTGGACTCATGACAGCCTCACGAAGCTGAACACCCCCCCCCCCCGCTTACACAATACAGATAATTACAGGCAAAGTCTGATAGTTAAATTTATTTACAATGTTTTTGACATTTACGGCAAAGTCTTATACAATATACTAAGAAAAAAAATAGAAAAGGTTAAATCGGTGTTCAGATATTAAGATATTGCAAGATTCATGTATTTGGGTGTGACACGAATCTTGCTATTTCCTTTGAGAGCAATATTGACAAAGCTTTGTTGTTCAGGTGTATCTATAGGGCTGGTTGTTCAGGTGTATGTTGGGCTCACTATACAGGTGTTTATTGATCTCATTTAATAGGTATATATATATATATATATATATATATATATATATATATATATATATATATATATATATATATATATATATATATATATATATATATATATATATATATATATGTCGTACCTAGTAGCCAGAACGCACTTCTCAGCTTACTATGCAAGGCCCGATTTGCCTAATAAGCCAAGTTTTCATGAAATAATATATTTTCTCTAATTTTTTTCTTATGAAATGATAAAGCTACCCATTTCATTATGTATGAGGTCATTTTTTTTTATTGGAGTTAAAATTAACGTAGATATATGACAGAACCTAACCAACCCTACCTAACCTAACCTAACCTAACCTATCTTTATAGGTTAGGTTAGGTTAGGTAGCCGAAAAAGTTAGGTTAGGTTAGGTTAGGTAGGTTAGGTAGTCGAAAAACAATTAATTCATGAAAACTTGGCTTATTAGGCAAATCTGGCCTTGCATAGTAGGCTGAGAAGTGCGTTCTGGCTACTAGGTACGACATATATATATATATATATATATATATATATATATATATATATATATATATATATATATATATATATATATATATATATATATAACGTTCTACAAATGTACCTGAGGATTTTCATTGATAAAACAAACTGCGAAATTATAAACGAATGTTCCGAAATATATATAAATACAGTTGGCGTGCGGAGGCGCAGGCGCAGCTGAGAGCGTCGTGCGCTCTTGTCTGATAAACCATCAGACAAATTACTAGTTGGTTCGTTACGAGACAATAACACGATAAATATATCTTTTCCCTTAATCTTGTTTAATCGTTTTGTATTATTTTGGGCAGAATTGGGCTAAAATAAAGAGGAAATGTTTTATGTTATATTTTAGTGTGTTAAAAGTTGACGGTTTATAGAGCGTTTGTGTCTCAGGAATATTGACCTGACTCGTGCCTCTGAGGTTGTGTTGTCCTTGGGGTGATTAAGTTAAGATGAGAGTGTGTTATTGAGAGAGTGTGACACCCTGTTACTGGTGCAGGGCGTGCTGGACTTACAAGTCAACAGTGCCTGGACTTACAAGCGAGGTACTGTTGGCTCACCTCACCTGAGGTGAGCCCCTCAGGTGAGTGGCGTTCATGTCAACACCACCTTACGCCTCTCAAAGTCTTGGCGATAATCTAAGTTCTTTAATATTTCTTTCTCACGAACAACATTGTGTCACGTCGTAGCTAACGGGGTCTCCACCACGTAACTAACATGGTCCTCTCGTAACTAACATGGTCCCCCCTCGTAACTAACATGGTCTTCTCGTAACTAACATGGTCCCACCTCACGAGGATCTTCCTGGGGATCTCCTTCACGATGTGCTGGTCGTATCTCCCTAATGATTCCCGTACACCAGGTTGGGAGACAAGCAATTTTTTAAAGTGACGAACATCAGTTTCTTGAAGACGATAGACCCTGCTTTATCTATCATCATGTTCTCCTTTTCATCTAACAATATTGCAAAGAATGCCAAAGATTTAATTTTCTTTTCTATGACATTAATTCTGTCTCACTTCCCATCCCCCTGCCTTTCTCAGGCAGCTCGTCCCTTCCCTTCCCTTCCTCATCACCAGCACTCACACCCTCGCCCCTTCCATCCTTGATGATCTAGATACATCGCCTCTTATGTCTTACTTTCCGCCTTTCCCATATTACATTTGTGTATTTGTATCATCTAACAGTTTAAACCCAGACGAACCCCTACAACCACAGCTTCCATACACTTGGCAAAGATAACCTCATTCCAAGTCAATGGGGTTATTCGAAGACAATTCCAAGACTTGTATGACAAATTAATGGCATCCTGAGCGATTATCAGTCTTTTCCATAAAAGTGTTTTCCTGTTATCAACAAATGATACTGAATTTGTCTAGTTGGCGATTGACTACAAATGCTCTAGACAACCATTCATTTCTAACTCCAATAATTAGAAGAATGCCACATACAATCGGGATTCCTCCCTTGAATGTAACTAACTTAATGGTTATTTTAAATCTCCGTATTAGTGCCTCACTCCTAACTAGTTTCCTTCTTTACTAATACAAATAACGGGTTATTTGTACTATGGTCCACATAGCGTTTTATTTGTATTATGGTCCACATAGCGTTTTATTTGTATTATGGTCCACATAGCGTTTTATTTGTATTATGGTCCACATAGCGTTTTATTTGTTCTATGGTCCACATAGCGTTTTATTTGTATTATGGTCCACATAGCGTTTTATTTGTATTATGGTCCACATAGCGTTTTATTTGTTCTATGGTCCACATAGCGTTTTATTTGTATTATGGTCCACATAGCGTTTTATTTGTATTATGGTCCACATAGCGTTTTATTTGTATTATGGTCCACATAGCGTTTTATTTGTATTATGGTCCACATAGCGTTTTATTTGTTCTATGGTCCACATAGCGTTTTATTTGTATTATGGTCCACATAGCGTTTTATTTGTATTATGGTCCACATAGCGTTTTATTTGTTCTATGGTCCACATAGCGTTTTATTTGTATTATGGTCCACATAGCGTTTTATTTGTATTATGGTCCACATAGCGTTTTATTTGTTCTATGGTCCACATAGCGTTTTATTTGTATTATGGTCCACATAGCGTTTTATTTGTATTATGGTCCACATAGCGTTTTATTTGTTCTATGGTCCACATAGCGTTTTATTTGTATTATGGTCCACATAGCGTTTTATTTGTATTATGGTCCACATAGCGTTTTATTTGTTCTATGGTCCACATAGCGTTTTATTTGTATTATGGTCCACATAGCGTTTTATTTGTATTATGGTCCACATAGCGTTTTATTTGTTCTATGGTCCACATAGCGTTTTATTTGTATTATGGTCCACATAGCGTTTTATTTGTACTATGGTCCACATAGCGTTTTATTTGTACTATGGTCCACATAGCGTTTTATTTGTACTATGGTCCACATAGCGTTTAATAGCAGAGTGCTGCAGGTGAGGTCAGTGGATACGATATATAGTTGTAGTGTCACAAAGGCAAGTGTGTTATTACTGTGTTTCAGTAATTGTTATTGCAACGGTTTGCAATATGTTGGGCCGTGATTCTAATGTGAGCTTATAAGATAACCGAGTGTGTTATGACTGGGGTTGCAGTAATCGTCATTGTAATCAACCATACAGTAAGTAATGTAAGTAATCATACAAGTCTTGGAATTGTCTTCGAATAACCCCATTGTCTTCGATTTTTTTTCGAATTTATGGAAATTTCGAATTTATGGAAATTTATGACTGTGGTTACAGTAATCGTCATTGCAAGAGAGTTGCAAATTGTTGGGCCGTGTTCTAATTACGTGTTATTAGTTCACCGAGTGTTATGTGGCTGTGTCGTGGTTGATCTCGTCCGTGTGACGAGTGCAGGATGTAAATATTGGGTTGTCATCGAAGTCCAGTATTCAGTGAGGGTTAATTAGGCAAGGGTAATGAACGTAACGTTATCAAGGGAACACCCCATTGCTTGTGAGGTACTGTCGTGCAAGACTCGTTAAAAAGAACGTCGCTTTTGGCCGTTTGCCCGTATGGCCGAATATGGACGTAATTTGAACATGAAAAAAAAAATTAAAATAAATTTGGTATTTTTTTTCAACAACAGTAAGTTAAGGGTCCTCTGGTAGGTTAGGTGGGCAGAAAATTCTCATAAAGTTTCAAAACGGTATGAAAAACGTTAATGGAAAGTTGCCTCATCTAAGCTTGCCGAGTAAGCCGGACGACTCAAACAGAAAATGGAACAGTACGTCACTTTTGTGAGTCGATTTCATTTCAAATTACGTCCAAATTTGGCCATAGCGCGCATACGAGCCAAAAGTGACGTTATTTTTAAGAGGACGGGTTGGTTTACGTAACGTAGAGACGTTTGGGTTAATTATTCTTCCAAGGAACAGCTGGATTGGTCCGTCAAGAGATTGGGGCCAATCAGCCACTTCAAGCGAAGACATACAGTGGTGTAGGAATTCTGAGAGGGCAGAAGGCTTGGATTTAAGTACTGTCTGTTGCAAATTATCTGTCAGTTGGACATGTAATTAAGCGTTCGCGGAAGTCATGGTAATTAACTCCGATCAGGGTTTGATCGACTCACACGAAGACTACATTGTTTGCATTAACGTAACGTCTGTTATTAACTACCTGTCAGTTGGACAGGTAATTTGATTTACTCTTGGGAGAGTCAAGTCATTGTTAAGTAACGTAGACGTGGTGATTAGTTATCGGTCTGTGGGAGAGTGAACTAGTCACCTGAGTGTATTGAGGTGTGAAAGACCCCAGAAGGAATTCATCTCGTTCTTGTTGTAACTATTGAGCCAGAGTGAGAGGTAACGTTCTCGTTTACAAATAATTATTGATCTTCGAGATAGTAATTAATTGCTCAAGGCAGATAAGGATAACTGCCGTCCCTCGCAGCATTTTGGACATAACATTGTAGTTAACTATTGAGTGGGCGATAGTATCCGATAACGTAACTCGTGCTGGAATTAAATAGCTGTCCGTAGGGCAGGGATTAATGGGGATTAATCACTGAACGCTTGACGGGTCAAGTGTTTGTGTAATTCCGAGTTACGAGTGACAGTTGTACAGTTTGACTTGTCTGTGGGAGACAAGATTAAGTTAACGTAAATGTCATTATTAATATTAACGTAGTCAATTAGTCATTGATTGTTATTCGTCGAAGAGACGAAGTGTTAAAGTAAGAATTTAACTAAGGAGGGTTGCTGGAGTTGCCAGTAGACCCATTAGTCATTGTAAGCTACTATTTTGATTGGATTGCAACTGCTATTGCAGAAGAGGGCTGCAAAGAACATCAGTAGCTGATAGAAGGTTACCGGAGAACTACCTACCTTGTTGTTGCAATTTTGTTATTATAGATTAGTTTGTTTTGCTTGATTGCATCCTCTGTGAACACTGAGTACCGTTCAGGTTAGTTCATTTATGCAGCACAACGCAAATGCAGGAAGGGTCCTGTAGTCATACTCGTGGCTGGTGCCTAGCTGGTTATATATATATATATATATATATATATATATATATATATATATATATATATATATATATATATATATATATATATTGAGGTTATATTGAGATTATTTCGGGGCTTTAGTGTCCCCGCGGCCCGGTCCTCGACCAGGCCTCCATCCCCAGGAAGCAGCCCGTGACAGCTGACTAACACCCAGGTACCTATTTTACTGCTAGGTAACAGGGGCATAGGGTGAAAGAAACTCTGCCTATTGTTTCTCGCCGGCGCCCAGGATCGAACCCGGGACCACAGGATCACAATTCCAGTGTGCTGTCCGCTCGGCCGACCGGCTCCCTTTAGCTGTCGTAAAGGTGTCACACGAAGGATTTCGAGTAACGTCAGTGATATTTATCGTTATTGTAGTAGTTAATACTTGTTGAATAAATTGTGTTGTTATGTTGAACGCTGTCTTGCGTTACACTCCGCACATTAATGGTTTACCTTTGTTCTGCCACGTTGCCTGAAATGATTGCTATTAATCTGAGACTACTTCTTGAGCCTCCAGCTGAATTCATAGTGTCACAGCACCAAGGATCAGCTGACGCCATCAACACAACACCCAGCGCCACAGTGTGGCAAGTCTCCCTCTAACACACACCTCCGTATAGTAGCCGCTCCTCTATCTCCACTACAACACAATAAACGCTTCTAAAACCTGGTCATTCTCAACACTAACGCGTCTCCCAACACTTGTACTGGTGCAGTCATCGGGAGGATAAACCCTTCAGGCAAACTGCTCCTACCATCAAGAAGAAGAAAGAGAAATACTGGGATAAGGACTGTTCTGTGGACACAAAAGTCTGGATCACAATGGGAAGATTGATAATATTCTGGAGAGATATAAGATTTTTTGCACCAAGATTGTAACCTTTTGTTGTCTTAACGTCTATTGCGTATTGTCTGTGTTCCTTGTCATAAAGGTATTTGTGTGTATGTGTGGCAACATATTGCATGTGTTGCCACACATACACATGCAATATGCCAGAACATACACACAAATAATGCCAGAACCAGAACAAATATATATGTTTATCGTGCCAGAACACGATAAACATATATATTTGTTTACATGCCAGAACAAATATATATGTTTATCACTCACAGTGTTTAGTAATATTCTTATTGTTTGATATATATATATATATATATATATATATATATATATATATATATATATATATGTGTGTGTATATCACGAGTACTTTCGTATATTAAATACATCTTCAGAAGGTCATTTTACAGATCGAGTGATGGGTATAAATAGGCAGGAAGGAGTGGTGAAGTAAAGTGGTGAAACAGGAAATTTCCTGTTTCATTTTTCCTCCGTGGTCTGACATTGTCATATATATATATATATATATATATATATATATATATATATATATATATATATATATATATATATATCTGAGACACTCGGCGCCTGGGGTAAAAGTGCTACCAGTTTTTTGAAGGAACTGGGTTCTAGGTTCATTGAAACAACAAGGGACCCTAGAGCTGCCAGCTTTCTTTTCCAGCGCCTCAGCGTGGCGATTCAGAGGGGAAACGCGCACTGCATCCAGGGTTATGATATGATAACCATCTTTGTAACCTATATGTAACTCCTTTTTTTGTAACAAAGTTCAAATAAAGCAAATATATATATGTGTACATACAAAAGAATGGGGGTGGTAGGAGAAGATAATATTAGTGTTCAGTGAGAAAGCACAAGGTCTCCTCTGAATACTTTTTATTTTCTTCTCCGAGGCTATGGGTCCCCACATTGGCACCAGAGGTGGTACCCTCACAAATTAAAAAAAAAAAAAAAAAAAATATATATATATATATATATATATATATATATATATATATATATATATATATATATATATATATATATATATATATATATATATATATTTTTTTTTTTTTTTTTTTAACAATGGAAGGGAGTACCACCTCTAGCTGGAAGAAGGGGGACCCATAGCCTCGGAGGAAACCACGCATAACGCATTAGAGGGAATGTTTAGAGCCCCTCCAATACAGTTTCTGTGTGCTTTTCTCCTACCACCCCCTTCCTTTTTTATTTTTTGTGCTTTATTATGCATTTGATGGTTACAAGATATACATGGGTTGATACAATATATATATATATATATATATATATATATATATATATATATATATATATAGACACATATATCAAACAATAAGAATATTACCGAACACTCTGAGTGATAGAGATATTCTGGAGAGATATATCCAGAGAGTTGTTCACACAGCTATAAGGGCCCCTCCTGTATTCACCTATTAGTATTTACCTATTTGTACTTTCGGGGGTTGAACTCTGCTCTTTCGGTTGCCTCTTAACTGTCAATCAATCAACTGTTACTAACTACTAACTAATTTTTGTTTTGTTTTTCCTCCACACACACACTTGACCGGAAGTAATCCGTAGCAGCTGTCTAACTCCCAGGTACCTATTTACAGCTAGGTAACAGGTTCAACAACAGGCGGCATATGCTAGGTTGGCCAACATAAAAACTGCCTTTAGAAACTTGTGTTAGGAATCGTTCAGTACCCTGTAATGTTCAGGATCCCCGCACCCCGCCAGGTGCGGGGATCGAACTCCGGCCCCTAGGTCCACGAGTTAAGAGCGTTGTCCACTCGGCCACCAGCCCTCTGTGTATGTGTGTGTGTGTGGCTCATTTGGGTACTCAACTTCCACCTGTGTCCCCTTGTTCGTGTTGCACTCGTGCTAAAGAGTTTGTCTTTGTCCATCCTGTCAATTCCCATGAGAATTTTATAGGCGGTTATCATGTCTCATCTTTCTCTTCTGTTTTCCAGGGACGTGAGGTTCAGCTCCCTTAGCCTTTCCTCGTAGCTCATACCTCTCAGTTCCGGGACGAGTCTGGTGGCACACCGCTGAATCTTCTCTAATTTTGTCCAGTGTTTAACTAAGTACGGACTCCAGGCTGGAGCTGCATATTCCATGATTGGTCTGACATAAGTGGTATACAGGGTCCTGAACGATTCCTAACACAAGTTTCTAAAGGCAGTTCTTATGTTGGCCAATCTAGCATATGCCGCTGATGATATCCTTTTGATATGGGCCTCTGGGGACAGGTTTGGTGTGATGTTGTGTTACAAAGTTCCTTCGCTCTAGATGTTCTACTAGCTTTTTTCGCTCAATCTTCCCCATCAACCTGCCTGGTATGCAAGTTAGGGACACTGGCCTGTAGTTCAGTGCCTACTGTCTATCCCCCTTTTGGCATTTTGGGACTACATTAGCCGTCTTCCAAATTTTTGGCAGTTCATCTGTTGCCAGTGATTTGTTATTCATCATGGAGAGTGCTAGACACAATGCTTCTGCACCTTCCTTTAGTATCCAAGGTGAGATTCCATCTGGGCCTATAGCCTTTCTCATATCCAACTCTAGCAAAAGCTTCCTTACATCCCCACTGGTAATCCCAAACTCTTGTAGTGGTTCCTGGGTAACTATTCCCTCTCTTATCTCTGGAACTTCTCCTTGCTCTAATGTGAAGACCTCCTGGAATTTCTTATTCAGTTCCTCGCACACTTCCTTGTCGTTTGTAGCGAATCCGTTCCCCCTATCCTTAATTTCATTACCTGTTCCTTTACTGTTGTTTTTCTCCTGATGTGGCTAACATCAGAACAGCCTTCAGGAACCTGTGTAAGGAATCATTCAGAATCTTGTATACCACATATGTAAGACCAATCCTGGAGTATGCGGCCCCAGCATGGAGCCCGTACCTTGTCAAGCACAAGACGAAGCTGGAGAAAGTCCAAAGGTATGCCACTAGGCTAGTCCCAGAACTAAGAGGCATGAGTTACGAGGAAAGGCTGCGGGAAATGCACCTTACGACACTGGAAGACAGAAGAGTAAAGGAGACATGATGACAACCTACAAAATCCTCAGGGAAATTGACAGGGTAGACAAAGATAAACTATTCAACATTGATGGTACGCGAACAAGGGGACACAGGTGGAAACTGACACAGGTTTGGGAAACTGAAGTCCCAGTGACCCAAATGAGTCACTGGGACGTAAGAAAGAACTTTTTAAGTGTCAGAGTAGTTAGTCAATGAAATGCACTAGGAAGTGATGTGGTGGAGGCTGATTCCATACACAGTTTCAAATGTAGATATGATAGAGCCCAGTAGGCTCAAGGATCTGTACACCAGTTGATTGACAGTTGAGAGGCGGGACCAAAGAGCCAGAGCTCAACCCCCGCAAGCACAACTATGTACTCACACAGGTAAGTATACACAGTGCACCCACAGTGTGTATATGTTTGGGAGCACTTCTTGTGGTATGTGTGGAACGCATTTCTGCAGGAGAGTTTGTTTATTTAAATTAGTTTATTTATAAACGGCTACAAGTGTTGACATTTATAAGTGTGCTTGTATTTACCTGCATGCTCGGGAGTATTTATGGCTGCTTCATCCTTTGTTGATATCCGTGTGTGTGTGTACTCGCCTAGTTGTACTCACCTAGGTGTGCTTGCAGAGGTGGAGTTTTGGCTCTTCGGTCCCTCCTCTCAACCGTCAATCAACTGATGTACAGATTCCTGAGCCTACTGGACTCTATCATATCTACATTTGAAACTGTGTATGGAATCAGCCTCCACCACATCACTTCCTAATGCATTTCATTTACTAACTACTCTGACACTGAAAAAGTTCTTTCTAATGTCTCTGTGGATTATTTGGGTACTAAGTTTCCACCTGTGTCCCCTTGTGCGTGTACCACCCGTATTCACCAATCCATTATTATCTTCCCTGTCAATTCCCCCTGAAAATTTTGTATGTGGTGATCATGTTTCCCCGAGCTCTTTTGTCTTCCAGCGACGTGAGGTGTAGTTCATGCAGCCTTTCCTCATAACTCATGCCTCACAGTTCTGGGACTAGTCAAGTGGCATACCTCTGAACTTTTTCCAGCTTCGTCTTGTGCTTGACAAGATACGGGCTCCATGCTGGGGCCTCATACTCCAGGACTGGCCTTACACATAAGGTATACAAGGTTCTGAAGGATTCCATATACCGATTTCTGAAAGCAGTTCTGATGTTAGCCAGCCTCGCATACGCCGCCGATGTTATTCTTTTGATGTGGGCTTCAGGAGACAGGTTTGGCGTGATATCAACTCCTAGATCTTTCTGTCTGTCCGTTTCGTGAAGGACTTCATCTTCCCATCGATATCCAGTGTCCTGGCCTCCTATTTCCTTCTCCTAGTTTCATTATCTTACATTTACTTGGGTTTAATTTTAGTAGCCATTTGTTGGACCATGCATTCATTCTGTCTTATTAATTACTGTTTTATTCCTCTCTTTCCTTTCGTTTCTCTGATTCGCTCGTGGCAGTGAACTGTTCTAGAGTTCTCTAGAGTCGTGAGGAGCTGATCAAGTTACAATGCCTTGTGCTAATGACACCTAGATAATCAAATACCTGGGTCACAAGGTGTTGAACTAGAGAGGCTGCTGTAGGGACTCTGGGGAAAACTCTAGACTGAGCTAACTGCGGGGGAGGAATAATGGACAACAGAGAGATATTTCCCCCACCCCGCGGAACAAGAACAAAATTAGAAAAATATATAAAATCATGAAAACTTGGCTTATTAGGCAAATTGGGTCTTGCATAGTAGGCCGAGTACTGCTTTCTGGCTGCTAGGTACAACACACACAGATTTTATATATATATATATATATATATATATATATATATATATATATATATATATATATATATATATATATATATATATATATATATATATATAAATTTTCTGAGGTGAAGGTAAAAGACTGTGAGGAAGTGATCGCCGTGAGCAATATATACAAGTCTCCTCCATTGGTGGGCAAATTTCATCTCCGTGGGAGCCTAGCGGCACTCTATATATATTAATAAAGAATGTCAATATAATTTTGATGCTCCCGCCTCTGATGATCACGCGGCATGAAGCGATATTTCACGCATGAAAAAATTTATTGAGGGCATTCGTGTCATTCTGCAGATGCCTGAATAATAAGAACGGGAAATGAGTTTTTAATCGACTGATTCTATATATTACAAATTCTGACGATAGTCTTCTATATTAACATAATATTATATATATGTAAATGGAGAGCTTTTTATGCCTGTATAAATTCTTTGCCATTATATAACATTATTATTGTAAACTTTTTTTTTTAGAAATAAATAAAGCCTTGATTTTTTTTTAAGCAAGAAAGCTTTCTTGCATAACCTAGAATATATACATTTTGGGTTATGCATATATACATGTATACAGATACATATATAGTATTAATAGTAGGCATCCTGCAGTCTCAAGAGACTATGGCGTTGTACTCTGGTTGTCGTGGTTGAAGTGTCCTCTCCAGCAAGGGTAGGGCGATTTGAAGAAGCTGTTACCAATGCAGCCGGTCCCCCCCCCCTCTCAACGACGCTGAAAGATTACAATGGAAAAGCGAACGCCAATACGCTTGGTTCTAGCGCCGTCTCAGGAGCTGCCAGTATATATATTTGCAGCAAGACAGTAAGAGCACAGCCTTCCACCGGGAAACAGAAAATGGGGTCGGGTGCGCTCAACAGATGGCGTTGACATCGATACGTTAATATCTTTTTCGAGATTTGTATGTAGACACTCAAACTGAGTGTCCATCTTGTATCAGTGACACTTGTCTCGTCGCTCCATGTAAGAGAGAGCTACATAGTCTCCACGGCTTTCATGTACATCTTACTCCTTCACATAAGAGTACCCCGAGACACTCGATCCTCACCTAAGTTACACCCTTCGCTAAGTTACGACTTTTTGCGTTGCGGAACTTAGAAACACTAAATTGCGGACTCTAATTTTTACATCACTTTAAGGCCTGTTTCAGAGACGAAAATTCCCAAGGGATCAAAACCTGATGATGAATGTGCCAAAAGTTTGGAATACTTGATGGAGGTCGTGAAGGCTTCTGCCGGAATGAGTTACCACCGACCGTCCTCGAAGACCAATGGTGCCTGGTGAAGAATTTTTCAAATTTTCATTTAAGCAACGTCCTGGTTATCAGGGTACGTCAATTAGGTGAACTATTTGATGAGATGAATCGTGTTGCAAGTGTTCAATGGTTCATTTTAGAGGAAATATGGATATATAATGATGCTCCGGGTGGTGGAGGCACGGATGATGGTGGCCCGCATGATGGTGACACGGGTGATGGTGCCACGGGTGGTGGAGACACGGGTGGTGGTGCCACGGGTGATGGAGACACAGGAACATTCATGTGGTCAACTCCTGCCATAGGTATCGTGGGTGGCGTAAACTCACATAGACCTTGACATCACAGAGTATCTGGTGGTCAGTTACAGCAGCAGCAGGTGGTGGCCGCCGGCACACATGGAGGTGATGTATGGTGCAGTCACCTCCTCGTGTATACATATTTTACGCAATATTTTGATCTTCCATTAAAATAAAATAGAAGATTAATCTTTAATGCTTGGTGAGTCGCTCAGCGCTTGTTCTGCTGCCTCTCCCGGACCCTCTGTGTCTCCTCCTGTGTATCGTCTCCTCCTCCTGGCCTCCTGGGGCGCAATAGAGGTCATAATTGATACATATTGCAGTTGTTCGCCGGATAGTTTAGCAAGCTTGCCTCACATGAGCCTCCTCCTCTGCTTCGTCTCACCCGTTACCACTACTTCTGCCCCTCCTCTTGTTCTCATATCATTCCATTTCTCCTCATTCCGTTATTAGTATCTTTTTGTTGGAATTGATGGCTTAAGCCAAGTACTAGAGAGGTGTTTGAGCGCCCTGTGTTGTCTGAGGACAGGAGTCGCTGATAGCTTAATGGTCCACCAGTACTGGTGGTGGTCCAGGTGGTCCAGTCTTGGCCAGAGTGGGAGACCAGGAGTCGTCCAGTCGTGTTAAGTCCAGACTTAACCACCATTGTCCAGACTTAACAACCATTGCTTATTGGCTTTTGGTCACTGTGAAAGAGAAAATTGACTAACTCGGCCCAACAACACCTGCAGTTCTGAAGACATCAATCAGGGACTAGTTAATGTCTTCCACACGTCAACACTGAAGGTCACCATAGTTCAGCAGTTACATTTTCGACTCAAATTCACGGAACCAAGGTTCGATTCCTAGTGGGGGATAGAAAAGCCAGGTACGCTTCATTTCATCTAATGACTCTGTTCACCTATCAGCAAAAAAGGCACTCGAGAGTTAGGCAACTGTTGTGGCATGGATATCCAGGAGACTGCGGTTAGTAATTCAACTCGGGGGAACCTTGATAGAAGCTTAAAGTACATGCACAGGCTTCCTGTCCCCAACAAATTCAATTATTATAACCAGATTAATTAAGAGAAATTGGAAATTCGTGTAGAGACAAAGAGGGAGGGAGGGAGGGAGGGAGAGAAGGAGGGAGGGAGGGAGGGAGGGAGAGAGGGAAGAGACAATTAGGGAGGGAGGGAGGAGACAAGGAGACAAGTGGCTGAGCGGACAGCACGCTGGACGCGTGATCCTGTGGTCCCGGGTTCGATTCCCGGCGCCGGCGAGAAACAATGGACAGAGTTTCTTTCACCCCTGATTCACCTGTTACCTAGCAGTAAATAGCTACCTGGGAGTTAGTCAGCTGTCACGGGCTGCTTCCTGGGGGTGGGGGGGGGAATAGTAGTAGAAACAGTTGATTAACAGTTGAGAGGCGGGCCGAAAGAACAGAGCTCAACCCCCGCAAGCACAACTAGGTGAATACACACACACACACACACACACACACACACACACACACACACACACACACACACACACACACACACACACACACACACACACACACACACACACACACAGGTACCTATTTAACTCGTCCGGTAAAACTCCAGTAACAATGACCTGGTGTGGCTTAGTCATTCAGATATGGCGGACGTGCATAATTAATGGGGAAGGTCGCCTGGAGGACACTGCTCTCATAACGACTTGAACACGCGTATGTTGTACCACTGAACAAATCTTAACTTTCCATTTTAACGAGCACATGCTGGAATGATCTTTACAAGTTATACGAGAATTATACATATATATATATATATATATATATATATATATATATATATATATATATATATATATATATATATATATAACTGAAAACTCACACCCCAGAAGTGACTCGAACCCATACTCCCAGGAGCCACGCAACTGGTATGTACAAGACGCCTTAATCCACTTGACCATCACGACCGGACAAAATGAGGTGATAGCCGAGGCTATTTGAACCACCCCACCGCCGGCACTCGGATAGTAATCTTGGGCATAGCATTTTACCAAATCACCTCATTCTTTGGGGCACACGTGAGGAACACAAATTTTGTGTTCCTCACGTGTGCCCCAAAGAATGAGGTGATTTGGTAAAATGCTATGCCCAAGATTACTATCCGAGTGCCGGCGGTGGGGTGGTTCAAATAGCCTCGGCTATCACCTCATTTTGTCCGGTCGTGATGGTCAAGTGGATTAAGGCGTCTTGTACATACCAGTTGCGTGGCTCCTGGGAGTATGGGTTCGAGTCACTTCTGGGGTGTGAGTTTTCAGTTGCATATTGTCCTGGGGACCATTCAGGCTTGTTCGCATATATATATATATATATATATATATATATATATATATATATATATATATATATATATATATATATATATATATATATATATATATTATATTATATTATATTATATAATGTTAGTATATTTTGCTAGCAGTCTTTCTTTTAAACATATTTCGTTGAAAACGACAGGAAATTTTAGATTTATGATTCTGGGACGAATCTTCTCTATATTCCTTATTTTTTTCTTCACTGAAGCAAGAAGATTAAAAATGAACTCACCAAAGTTTATTTTGACTTATTATTTGGGTTATTTGGGAAACATCACTTACGTACTCTGATATAGACATACAACTCCTCCTATAACAGATGGCGCTGATTTTCTAGGCGCCACCTCACCAGAGGTCAGCACCAGCTACCTCTCGAACTGACTAGGACAAGAATCTAGCGCCTCTTGCTGGTATAATCCTGTCACCACTAGATGGCGTCGTCCAATTTGTGGGGGTTTCGGGAGCGGACTCACAGATGACATTGACGTCGCTGCTCCGTGCTCCGACGATGGAAGCGGGTTCGTAACAATCCCTTCTTCTTCTTCTCCGTCTGAGCTACTATTTGGAACAGACAGATGTTTCCAATTATATGCATATATAGCGGGGAAAATCCGATGGTGCCCGGATTTTCCCCCACTGTCTTTTGCCCCCCTCCCCCCCCCCTCTCTTCTTACTCTGCTCTCCCCCGTGCCTGTTCCCTCTTCCCCTCCCACTGCCCCTATTCTTTCCCCACTGAGAGAGACAGAGAGAGAGAGAGAGACTGTGTATTAATCTTTGTTTGGGCTTGTATTACACACACTATTCTTTGGTCACATTTTTAGCCTTTACCTAACCTTGAGACCGGAATGTGAACCATTGTGCCACAAGGTGTATCAGAGAAGGAAGCCTTTCTCGTGCTGGGTGTACACATAACAGGTAATTGAAGTGTGGGAGATGAAGCCAACCTCACACACACTCCTCCTTCAGTGAGGCTTCCTCCAGGTGAATCTTGCCTATACTACACAATAATTTATAGAAGCTAACAAGCTTATTCTATGTTGTAAAATGATTGGCTGGAACAGTTCTGATTGGTGCATTATGTTAAAGAATAACATTATTGTTATTATACTGAATATTATGATTGATGTTAACACAAACGCGCCCGCAAATACACACACACACACACACACACACACACACACACACACACACACACACACACACACACACACACACACACACACACAAAGTGAGCCTCAAAGCAATGTACACTAACATAGATGGAATTACAAATAAAGCAAATGAGCTTGGAGAACTGGTACTAGAGGAAAACCCAGACATAATAGCCCTCACAGAAACAAAGATCACGAAAACAATAACAAATGCAGTGTTTCCACAGGACTATTATGTTATGCGGAAAGAGAGGGAAGGAAGAGGTGGGGGTGGTGTAGCTCTGCTGGTAAGAAAAGGCTGGGATTTTGAGGAGATGGATATTCAGGGCTGTGAAGGTTTCAGTGACTACATAGCAGGTACTGTAACAAATGGAGGGAAAAAAATTATAGTCGCAGTCATATATAATCCACCACCAAATGACAGAAGACCTAGACAGGAATATGACAGAAACAACATGGCCACCATTAACATAATAGAAAGAGCAGCTTCTGTTGCTAGCAGGAATGGATCTGGATTACTAATTATGGGAGACTTCAACCATGGGAAGATAGATTGGAAGAACAGAGACCCGCATGGAGGACCAGAAACATGGAGAGCTAAGCTGCTGGACGTGGCAACAAGAAACTTTCTAAGCCAGCATACCAAAGAGCCAACAAGAATGAGAGGAGAAGATGAACCAGCAATGCTTGATTTGATATTTACCCTAAATGAATGGGATATAAGGGAAGTTAAGATGGAAGCGCCCTTGGGAATGAGTGACCACAGTGTATTGAACTTTGAGTACCTGGTAGAGCTAGGACTTATCTCCCCCCAAAAAGAACTAGGAATCAAAAGGCTGGCATACCGAAAGGGGAATTATGAACAGATGAGAAGTTTCCTAAGTGAAATACCTTGGGACACAGACCTCAGAGACAAGTCTGTACAGGGTATGATGGACTATGTTACCCAAAAGTGTCAGGAGGCAGTAAACAGGTTCATCCCGGCCCAAAGGGAAAAATCCGAGAAGCAACAGAAGAATCCATGGTATAATAGGGCATGTATGGAAGCGAAGAAACTGAACAAAAAGGCGTGGAGGAACTTCCGGAATAACAGAACACCAGAAAGCAGGGAGAGATACCAGAGAACCAGGAACGAGTACGTCAGGGTGAGAAGAGAAGCAGAGAAAAATTTTGAAAATGATATAGCAAACAAAGCCAAGACCGAACCAAAGCTACTCCACAGTCACATCAGAAGGAAAACAACAGTGAAAGAACAGGTATTGAAACTTAGAACAGGCGAGGACAGGTATACAGAGAATGACAGAGAGGTGTGTGAGGAACTCAACAAGAGGTTCCAGGAGGTCTTCACAATAGAACAGGGTGAGGTCACTGTGCTAGGAGAAAGGGAGGTAAACCAGGCGGCCTTGGAGGAGTTCGAAATTACGAGAGAGGAGGTCAAGAGACACCTGCTGGATCTGGATGTTAGAAAGGCGGTTGGTCCAGATCGGATCTCACCATGGGTACTGAAAGAGTGTGCAGAGGCACTTTGCTTGCCACTCTCCATAGTGTATAGTAAATCACTAGAGACGGGAGACCTACCAGAAATATGGAAGACGGCGAATGTGGTCCCAATATACAAAAAGGGCGACAGACAAGAGGCACTGAACTACAGGCCAGTGTCCTTGACTTGTATACCATGCAAGGTGATGGAGAAGATCGTGAGAAAAAAACTGGTAACACATCTGGAGAGAAGGGACTTCGTGACAAATCGCCAACATGGATTCAGGGAGGGTAAATCTTGCCTTACAGGCTTGATAGAATTCTACGATCAGGTGACACAGATTAAGCAAGAAAGAGAGGGCTGGGCGGACTGCATTTTCTTGGATTGTCGGAAAGCCTTTGACACAGTACCGCATTAGAGGCTGGTACATAAGCTGGAGAGACAGGCAGGTGTAGCTGGTAAGGTGCTCCAGTGGATAAGGGAGTATCTAAGCAATAGGAAGCAGAGAGTTACGGTGAGGGGTGAGACCTCCGATTGGCGTGAAGTCACCAGTGGAGTCCCACAGGGCTCTGTACTCGGTCCTATCTTGTTTCTGATATATGTAAATGATCTCCCGGAGGGTATCGATTCATTTCTCTCAATGTTTGCGGACGATGCTAAAATTATGAGAAGGATTAAAACAGAAGAGGACTGTTTGAGGCTTCAAGAAGACCTAGACAAGCTGAAGGAATGGTCGAACAAATGGTTGTTAGAGTTTAACCCAACCAAATGTAATGTAATGAAGATAGGTGTAGGGAGCAGGAGGCCAGATACAAGGTATCATCTGGGAGAGGAAATTCTTCAGGAGTCAGAGAAGGAAAAAGACTTGGGGGTTGATATCACGCCAGACCTGTCTCCTGCAGCACATATCAAGCGGATAACATCAGCGGCATATGCCAGGCTGGCCAACATACGAACGGCATTCAGAAACTTGTGTAAAGAATCATTCAGAACTTTGTATACCACATATGTCAGGCCAATCCTGGAGTATGCAGCCCCAGCATGGAGTCCATATCTAGTCAAGGATAAGACTAAACTGGAAAAGGTTCAAAGGTTTGCCACCAGACTAGTACCCGAGCTGAGAGGTATGAGCTACGAGGAGAGACTACGGGAATTAAACCTCACTTCGCTGGAAGACAGAAGAGTTAGGGGGGACATGATCACCACATTCAAGATTCTGAAGGGGATTGATAGGGTAGATAAAGACAGTCTATTTAACACAAGGGGAACACGCACAAGGGGACACAGGTGGAAACTGAGTGCCCAAATGAGCCACAGAGATATTAGAAAGAACTTTTTTAGTGTCAGAGTGGTTGACAAATGGAATGCATTAGGGGGTGATGTGGTGGAGGCTCACTCCATACACAGTTTCAAGTGTAGATATGACAGAGCCCGATAGGCTCAGGAATTTGTACACCTGTTGATTGACGGTTGAGAGGCGGGACCAAAGAGCCAGAGCTCAACCCCCGCAAACACAACTAGGTGAGTACACACACACACAGGGTTCAGTTCTTGCACCAGTGATGTTTATTGTCTACATAAATGATCTACCAGTTGGTATACAGAATTATATGAACATGTTTGCTGATGATGCTAAGATAATAGGAAGGATAAAAAACTTAGATGATTATCATGCCCTTCAAGATGACCTGGACGAAATAAGTATATGGAGCACCACTTGGTAAATGGAATTTAATTTTAATAAATGCTATGTTATGGAATGTGGAATAGGAGAACATAGACCCCACACAACCTATAACTTATGTGAGAAATCTTTAAAGAATTCTGACCAAAAAAAAAGAGATCTAAGGGTGGTTCTCGATAGAACCACCACCAAACTATTCAAACCAAAGAATAGTTTCAATCCTCCTCATTAGTTTTGCATCATCTGCAAACATCGACATGAGACACTCAACTCCTGCAGTAAAGTTGTTTACTTGACTGCATAATAGTATGGAACCCAACACCGCTCCTTGAGCACCCCGCGCGTTACTTTACGCCAGTCACACTCCTCACTCATCACTTGATTTTTTGATATTCCTGCACGGGGCCCTAAGCCTCGCCCACTAAGTCTTACTTGTTTCTTGTTTCTGTTTTACGTAGGCGGATTATAAGTATTTATGACTATGTTCGCTTCAGTAAGATTATGTCCCATGTTTTTAATAACTTCTGCTCTGTTGAATCTTAGTTGAAATTTTATTGGGTTTGTAACTGTGCACTGTGTTAGATAATGTTCCAGTGGTCTGTCGATCATTTCTCCACAGTGCTGACATTATACCCCCCCCCCTCACTGTCACTCTATCGCCTGTCTATAATGGTAATTCCTTACCAATGTAATGCGTGTCCGCCTACTCCCGCCTGCCTTTCAAGTCTATAAAGTAACATCCTGTGTGACACAGTATCAAAAGGCTTTTTGCCAGTCCATAAATATGCAATCTGCCCATCCTTCTCTGTCGTGCCTTATATTCGTTACCTTCTCATGAAACTCCAGAAGGTTCGTCAGCCATGTTTTCCCTTCTCTAAAGCCGTGTTGTTGTTGTTTACTTACAAACCCAATTCTTTCTATGTGTGCAACTTGTCTTAACCTTATAATTCTTTCAAGTAGTATGCAGGGAGCGTGTGAGCGACACTGGTCTGTAGTTAAGTGTCTCTTCTCCTGTCTTGAAGAGTGGCACAACATTTGCCTTCTTCCACTGTGTGTGTGTGTGTACTCACCTAGTTGTTCTTGTGGGGATTGAGCTGCGGCTCTTTGATCCCGCCTCTCAACTGTCAATCTACTGGTGAACAGGTTCCTGATCCTACTGGAACTCTTATTATATATATATATATATATATATATATATATATATATATATATATATATATATATATATATATATATATATATATATATATATATATATATATATATATTTTTTTTTAAATTGTTTTTGGAGTCAGTCTCCACCACATCATTAACTATTGCATTTCATTTATTAACTACTATGACACCCAAAAGTTCTTTCTAATGCCTCTGTGGCTCATTTGGGTACACAGTTTTCCCCTTGTTTGAATACCACTCGTGTTAAATAATCCGTCATTATCTTCTCTGTCAAGTCCCCTGAGAATTTTATATGTGGTGATCTTATCTTAAAGAACTCTTCTGTCTTCCTGTGATGTAAGGCGTAATTCACTTAGCCTTTCCTCGTAACTCATACCTCTCAGTTCTGGGAAGTCTATAGTGACATGAGTTTGAACTTTCTCCAACTTCGTCTTTGTGCTTGACAAGGTACGGGCTCAGTGCTGGGGCTGCATACTCCAGGATTGGTCTGATATATGTGGTATACGAGGTTCTGAATGATTCATTACACAAGTTTCTGAAGGCAGTTCTGATGTTAGCCAGCCTTACAAACGTTGTAGATGTTATTCTTTTTATGTGGGCTTCAGGAAGCAGGTTTGGTGTGATATCAACTCCTAGATCTTTCTCTCTGTCCGTTTCGTGAAGGACTTCATCTCCCATTCGGTATCCTGTTTCTGGATTGTTTCCACCGTCTAGTTTCATTACCATACATAAACTGGAACTTTTGTAACCATTTGTTGGACCATTCCTACAGTTTGTCCAGGTCATCTTGTAACCTCATGCTATCTTCCTTTGTCTTAATCCTCCTTATATTTTTTGCATTATACGTAAACATTGGGCAGAACGAGTACATTCCCTCTGTGAGAATATTTACACATCAGAAACAGAACAGGTCTAAGGACTGAACCTTGCGGGTCTTCAGTGGTGACGTCTCGCCACTCTGAAACCTCACCTCCACAGTGACTTACTGTCTTCTGTTGGTTAGGAACTCCCTTATCCAATGTTTCCAAAAGATTTCAAATTAAACCTTCCGTTTAACTCCTGCTGGCATCTCCAGCTTGTGCACTAGTTTCCTATAGATACTGTGTCAAAGGCTTTCTGGCAATCCAGAAAATATGTCTGGCCACCCTTCTGTTTCTTGCCTGATTTTTGTCGCCTGGTCATGGCATTCAATTAATCCTGTGAAGCATGATTTGCCATCCCTGAACCCATGTCGATGTTGTGTTACAAAGTTCTTCCGCTCCAGGTGTTCCACTAGCTTTCTTCACAATCTTCACACAACCCACCAGGAAGCAGCCCGTAGCAGCTGTCTAACTCCCAGGTACCTATTTACTGGTAGCTGAGCAGGGGCATCAGGGTGAAAGAAACTGCTCATTTGTTTCCTCCTTTGCCCTGGGATCGAACCCGGTCCTTTATGACTACAACTCCCGAGCGCTGTCCACTCAGCCGCGAGGCCCCCCTGTGTGTATGTGTTCACCTATTTGTACTCACCTAATTGTGCCCAATATGTGTGTGTGTGTGTAAGATAAATATATGTAGTAGACATAATAGAAACAAAATTGCTTAGAAAGGCGGGGTCCAAGAGCTAATAGCTCGACTTTGTAGATACAAACAGTAAATACACTCAGAGTGAATGTAACCCAATATATTGCACCAAGACACAACTTATGCTCTTCTTGACGACCATATTAAGATGTATTTTTAAGGCATCATTTTTACCTACAGTTATTTACAGATCAACTTGTAATTATTGCAAATATAATTTGAAAAAATAATTTACATTGTTCGAAGGTCTTTGAAATTCTTGTAGAGCCTTTAACCCAGAGAAATTTATAGAATTCTTTCAATTTTTAACTTGCCAAAATATGTGGGTTATGTCTTCAACCTTCTCCAGTGTTTTTTAATCTGTCATATACTCACCACTCACAAAATCTCTCCATTTCCACGGGGAGCGCCACACTGCTCGCGGCGTTAGGAGGATCACCCATATTACGTTAGGTCTCCTTGACGTAATCCCATTTAGAGCTTTACGTCTTTTTAACGAACAATTTCCCTCATTCTCCCTTCCTCATCAAGACCGCCATTCAGGGTTCTCTCATTTTTTATGGTCGTCCTCTAATTGCGCGATCAGGCTGGAGCTAAGACAGTTGTGCGCTTTGGGACGTTATCTGGTGGTATGGAGTTTCCACAGCTCATCCTGAGAGCCCGTCTGCGTGCACGGAGTATCCACACCGCCACCTCCCAACTTATCGACCTGTCTGAAGTCTACACCGAAAATGTAACATGATCTGCCTTGCTTTTTCTCTGTTATTTTGCCAGTATTTGGTAGAAGGTTATGCTTAGCTGACACACTCAGACAACTCAGAAACACAGATGAGCATCTTCATCTCGCCGCGGCCTTGTGAGCACTTAGCTAGTTTTATCTACGGGGAGTGAGATCCAGCTCTTAAGCCCCGCCTCATAGCTCCTGTAGCTGTGCATTTATACCTACCGGTTTTCGAGTACTTTGTTATACACGATAGTTCACATGCATTCCACTTGTTTACCACTCTCACTGTATGTGGATACTACCTTACATATTTTTGACACATATGTGCCTCCTCGTTCCGTAATGGGGTTTTATTAGCTTATGAAAGTATTTACTGAGTTTGCCTTAACAGTCCCGAATCTTGCCCTTCTATTTGATTACGAGTCTCAGATGAAGAAGTTCCTTCTTACGTGTCATGTGTGTCGAAATGTTCTCACTCCTTCCACTCGCTTAATGCTTCTCCTTTAACTCGTTGTCGATTTTCTTTAGAATTTTGTACTTTGTAATCGCATTTCTTACCTCCTCTTAGTCTACTGTGATGTATTTAGGAGTTGCGGGGCGCTTCTTATTCCAAAAGCTGAAAACGCCATCATAAAGCTTCTACTGAGGATAATAACTCAGTGGGTCAAGACACAGTTTGTGAAAGTGTGAGTGGTGAGGGAGTTTAGGCGCTCTACTTAAGCCCCATTCCAGGTTGCCAAGGCCTGACCTACGACTGTGTGCTGATGGTGTTCCAAGCCGATTTACTCCTTGTCGAATTTGCTTTGGCTTCCATCACCAGCACCCAGCCGTAGGCCAGGCCTTGGGGACCCTGGGATGTGGAGCGCCCAGACTCCCTCACCACTCACACTTTCACAGTGTCTTGACCTCCTGCGGCGAGGTCCATCTTCCGACGTCTTCCGCAAGAGGTCTACTTCCTCCGTTGTGGATAAAGATTTTCGTATAAGCTAATTACTATTCATGACAATGTTTTTGTCTTTATGTGGGACTTACATGCCTGGGCTGAGACCCAAGTGTGGGTCTCAGGCTGGTGGTGTTCAGTGCTCAGACCGTATCTTCTCTTTGACATCGTTCTTGAAGGCTATCTTGACATTTACTAGTTAGAAATAAGCCTCTGACGTTGTTGCACTCCGAGGTCTTATTCCTTCTCTGCTTCGGGAAGCTGTCTCCCCCCCCCCCTCCCTCTTGCCGTTTTGTACATCTCTTGAAATTTTGTTGCTTGTGTTTCTATCAACTATTTTGGCTGTCAACTACACATGTTCCGGTGTAGGCACCACCACCACAGTGCTCGCCAACACTAATCATTATTACCATGTCTTGTGGGTAGGTGTTGTAATGTTATGAAGGCCTCTGCTCTAAGAGTTATTTCTTATAAATCTTCTTACATCTTTTTTTTTCCAGAAAGGCAATTTGTTTATTTCTTCCGCACATGCTAGTCTCGGGGTGAGTTGTTTATTCAGCCCCAAGAATATTCTTCAAGAGCATCTTATAATGGTGTGCTGTTGTGTACGTTCCAGGTAATGTCATTTGAAGGGGCTTAAGCATTCCGAATGATTTCAATGTTCTAGTGAATTGATGCATTATATGTAAATGCCTCAGGCTAGGGGTCTCGTCATCCTTAAATGAAGTATTTAAGGTGGAGTCGTGTTCCGTCTTTAGGGAACAAGATCACTATGTCCATTAAAGCAGTCTGTCCTCTTGATCTGCTACAACGTACACAATAATGGCTACTAAAACGCATCAACCCAAACCATCCACCTAATGGTTCTAACATAACTACCATACACCAGGATAACCTAGATATCTGTGAGGAGCTACATGTGGGACCACAGTGTATAGAATAGTGGGTGGGACCACAGTGTACTAACGGTGAGTAAGAGCTGTATGAGTGTGAATATAGAGCCACACTCACCGTGAGTAAGAGCTGTATGAGTGTGAGTAAAGAGCCACACTCACCGTGAGTAAGAGCTGTATGAGTGTGAGTAAAGAGCCACACTCACCGTGAGTAAGAGCTCTATGAGTGTGAGTAAAGAGCCACACTCACCGTGAGTAAGAGCTGTATGAGTGTGAGTAAAGAGCCACACTCACCGTGAGTAAGAGCTGTATGAGTGTGAGTAAAGAGCCACACTCACCGTGAGTAAAATATACATCCCAGCTGCCCGGGGCCACACACTGGACGCCACTCTGGCCTGCACCCTTCAAAGGCGCCTTTGTTATGGCGGTGGTGTTAGTGCCCAGCCTTCCCCCCCCCTCCCCCCCAGCCTGCCCGCCCCCCAGCCTGCCCGCCCCATGCTGCCCGCCCCCCAGCCTGCCCGCCCCAGGCTGCCCGCCCCCCAGCCTGCCCGCCCCAGGCTGCCCGCCCCCCAGGCTGCCCGCCCCCCAGCCTGCCCGCCCCCCTGGCTACCCGCGCCCCAGGCTGCCCGCCCCCCAGGCTGCCCGCCCCCCAGGCTGCCCGCCCCCCAGGCTGCCCGCCCCAGCCTGCCCGCTCCCCATATCTTCACTTCATATTACTTTCCCTCTGTATTAGAGCCTCATTAAAGTAGGTGTTGTTGTCTTGCCTATATACTGAGATCGTGTGGGCTGACAGTCCCCAAGTGGGCACGTGAAGGCGTAAACCACAGTCCTCTCTCTCAAGGCGGTTTGTTTGGTGTCGGGAGAGTTTTTAATGGCCAAGTTGGCGCATCTCGCCATTATTGCTTATCATTTATTAAATCTTTTGACACTAAATGAGACGCCTTGAAAGAGATGAATGTGGTCTATGCCTTCACATATCCAAAAATTATTTTAATACCTCTGATCTGATTTCGTCTTTTCGCTATAATTATTTTAGTAAATCACGTTAATATTTTAAATACTCTGAGCGTATATCGAGGCAGTAGAGTGATAACAGTCTCCAACAATGAGAGATAGTATTATGAAAAGACTTGTTCTGTGTTTCGTAAGGCCTATGTAAAGAAAAAAAGGATTCTTTACAATATCACATATGTGTAAACAGCTGTCAACATAATCTATACAACTCTGGTTCTGTAAAATGTGTTCTAGAACCCAACATTCAAACTCTCCTTCACAAACCTTTCTCTCTTTATCATTCTACGTCCAACCTTCACAAACCTATTTTTACCATTTTACGTCCGATCCTGAACAAATCTACCTTTGTTTCCTCCACAGGAGAGAGCTCCCCTGGGGCACCCAGAGGGAGGGCCAGGCTGGCCATCACCCTGGGAACAACTGCCAAGATTACTCCCTCCCTCCCTCCTTCTCTGTAGGGAGGCTCCCTCCCTCCTTGCGTGTACCATCTAGGTAAGGTGACGTCACCGTCTCACAGTTTCAAATGAGTTTTCACGTCTCAAACCCTCGTATAAATGGTAATATTTCTTCCAGATAAAATTCCTTCTGGTTGACACGTATCATCATCAGGGATTTTATACATGACGCCTCATCTTCTATTATGTTCAAGGCTACATACTCCACGTATCATCACCCAGCCTCTACTCCATGTATCATCGCCCAGCCTTCTGTACTGCACGTATCATCACCCAGCCTCCTGTACTGCATGTATCATCACCCTGCCTCCTGTACTCCACGTATCATCACAACGTTCCACGAGTTTGGTACTTTGCTCAGCTCTGATATTTGAGGAACTATACCAAACAAGGGCCGGCTCATAAGCTAATTACCTTCTTCAAGGACTCTGGCAAATTAGTTACTACAGCTCAGCCGCCTTGATGGGCTGTAATTGCTCTCTTTAATAGCTTTCTCCCGTGTAACCTTAAAGTTTACTTGCCTCCTTTACCTCAGGCATAGATTTGTTCAACAGCTGGTAAAATATATTTTTGTTCTCGAGTAAATACAGAGAAAATTAAATCTTCAACAACGTACATTTCTTTGTCATTATTTGATGACAAACCTTTTCTTATTTTCTGTTGAATTACGTGTAAAAACGCTTGAAATTTTTTTCCTTGTCTGGTCTGCTATACGCAGTATATTATTTGGCGTCAAGAACTCGGTAAATGTGTGTATCTTGTTTCTGCATTTTGCCAGAGACAACAGGTTGGTGTTCTCTGGAACACTGATCGTTGTCACTTCAGTCATCGTTAATTAACTCACATGTGACACATGTGAGTTAATTAACACATTGAAGTACATATGGTACATTTATGTGGTACATTTAACATATACGTTAACACATTGAGGTACATCTTGAGAGGTTATCTTGAGATGATTTCGGGGCTCTTAGTGTCCCCGCGGCCTGGTCCTCGACCAGGCCTGCAGCCCGTGACAGCTGACTAACACCCAGGTACCTATTTTACTGCTAGGTAACAGGGGCATAGGGTGAAAGAAACTCTGCCCATTGTTTCTCGCCGGCGCCTGGGATCGAACCCAGGACCACAGGATCACAAGTCCAGCGTGCTGTCCACTCGGCCGACCGGCTCCTACATGTATACTGTTGTTAGTGGACGTTCTTCGGTTGATAAACCTTTCATTAATCGCGCCTTAAAAGAGGAGGAGGTGAACAACAAAAGATAAATTGTTCATTATTATAAACAGGGAAACATATAATAAATAGATAGAACACACAGGTAGATATGATAAATCCAAAGAAGGTATACATCTTAGAGGAGAATACTTACAGATCAAAAATACGGGAAATATATTTCCCTTATCTGAGAAGAGAGAACAAAAACAGCACACACCCAACCAGCCAGAATCTCTATCACTGAAGATAATTAATTGAAGAGGCAGTTAACATTATGACTGAAATTCGGTACAGACGCTAATTTAGTAGACTCAGGAATTTCTCACTGGAATGAAACATTCCGAAGAGACACGGGGAATTCAATATAAATTCTTACATATACGCTAATACACTCCCCTTCTTCCATTTTATTCAAAAGCCTCTATGTGACTGACTTGTTCACTATAGAAATAACCCCCGCGCCTAATACCTGAGGCCTACCTCATACCGACTAATTAATCCCAGTATATGACTTGGCTGAAACTTACTGAACCCAGACCAGCGTGTTCTTGACAATAGAATTGACAAAATCAACCTTCAATTGGTTCAATCAACCAATTAACAAATTGACAAAATCAACCTTCTCCTTTTCCCAGCATTTTTTCTTACAAATAAGATTGGTTACCGCCGATAGTTTTAGAATGAAAAAAAGAACTAACGCAGAGACCACAGTAGAGGACGACATATGATCCTGTATTCGAGCCCCTCTCAGTATGCCACACCGCCCTCGCTAACACTCGAGCAGTTCTACTAGAGGCCCTCTAGTAGAACTGTTCTTAAAACTCTGTATTAATTTATAAAATAATAGATGTGTTAATTATTTCAAGAAAAGTGAACTGTGGTTTAATAAGTGAATTGAGAAAATATTATAGATTTGATTATTCAAAAAGAACAAGGTGGATAATATTACATTTTTATAAACATTGCGTGAACAGTGGCAAATATTTCCCATTGTGAGAATTATTATTATTAAGCCACGAGAGTAAAATAACTAACTTGTAATAATATATTAAAAACAATAAATAGTTTTAACATAGAGTAATAATATTTGTTCTTAACTGCCAGAATTTGTAGACCGACAATGCTTTGTCATTTAATTAAGTTTATATAACACTAATTTATCACATTAAGAAGGCAGCACAAATTAGTGATACCAGAAAATTGAATTTAGCTCCGCGGAATAAATATTGAACAATTTATTCTCCTCAGTATTAAAGAATTTTTTTTTAAACACTCGCTCATTGTGCCATTATATTTATCTCATTATTTAAACGAAAATAATATTGTTTTTTGGACGAGACACGAAAATATGATTTAAACGTAAGTTTCTTTAATGTTTCTCTGAATACAAAAGATATCAAAATGTATACATTTTCGTATGCAAAGTATTTGGCATACAAAGACAGGAAAATAAGGGGGCATTCTCAGCCCCCTTCTCTTCAACAGTTTAATGGAAAGAATAATGAAGCTGAAACTCCCACAACACTGCAGGCTGCTAAACTATGCAGACGACTTTGTCATCATCATAAAAGGAACAGATGCAGCGCACCTTGCACCCAAATACTTAAACTGCATCAGACTGCATTGGCGAAGGAAATTGGTAAAAAGCTCAACCCAATGTCAAGACAAATGTCATGCCCAGGTCAGCAGCTTACACAGGTCGCCAGTCTACACAGGTCGCCAGTCTACACAGGTCGCCAGCTTACACAGGTCGCCAGCCTACACAGGTCGCCAGCCTACACAGGTCGCCAGCCTACACAGGTCGCCAGCTTACACAGGTCGCCAGCCTTCACAGGTCGCCAGTCTACACAGGTCGCCAGCTTACGTAAATTTTAATGCTGAGGTCACTTGAGAGAGAGAGAGAGAAAACTGCGGCCCGAACGCCAGTCCTCAGGTCACAAACCTCCCTCTCTGGAGGAGCCAATCTGGAAGTCCCTTCGCACATATTGTGTGCAGACAGTCTGATCAGTGATCGACTATGCAGCACCCGCCCTCACAAGCCAATCACAACAACAGTGAACAAAGCTTAAAGTAGCACAAAAAATGCTATGAGAGGTACCCTGGGAGCCCCTATGTGGACCAGACTGGAAACCGGTTTGCCCACTATTCAGGATAGAACATCTCAAAGAACAGATACGGTTATCAGTAAGATAATTGTTTCCCCTGATCCACTCCCAGTACGACAGGCCTTCGTGGTTTGTCTTGGCCAAAACAATGGAAACTCTTGGGCTGCCAGTGCGGGAGAAGTCCTAAACACACAACAATTAAAAAACATGATTCTTGATAGAGGAGTTGATCATCCGCCACCAAACTACACCTGTTCCCCACCCTGGGAGGAGCTTACCTTCAAAATAGTAATAACGCATCATAGAAAAGCAAATAAGCAGCATAGCAGTAGCAGGAGCCACCCACATCTTCACAGAAGGATCGGTTGACACAGGATATGAGAGTGCTGGCGCTGCTCTTTGTACGGCCAGCGTACAGGCATATTGGAGACTGGGAGGACTAGTATCATCAACCCAAACTGAGCTGTTTGCCATACAACAGGCATTCGCATAGGTGATTGCACAAAACACTCAAAATGCATCATACTAGCAAACTCAAAAGCTGCACTTCTAATATTAGGAAAGAAGTAGTGGAAAGACAACGTGGAAATAATTTCCACCATTTTGTATCTTGGAGCAGTAGCTAAAGGCAAAAGACTCAACATAACCTTAAACTGGATCCCATCCCATATTGGAATCCTATTAAATGAGAAAGCCGATGAAACTGCTAAATTGGCAACTCGTCATCCAGTGATTCACAAAACAATCCAACCAGCCTAGAGTACATAAAATACATCACCACCAAAACCACTCACCTAAATAAAGCCCATCTACACCAGAGAGTAGCAGAAGGTTCGCTCTCTGCAATATGGTGTCTTCAGGTCACCAAGCCAGGCTAGGTTAAATATCCCAATCTGAAGCAACGAACGACCTTAGAAGAGCTTTAAGAGTCCCTGAATCTTGCAGTAACCATCCTGAAGCCATCAACACTGCCACTCTTCTGGTAATGAAAAGTGTCCAGCAGCGGGAGACCCTCATAAACACTGTCAAGCAGTATCCTCCCCCACGATAACAGCCACGTAGTAAGGACTGACAGTTTAAATGCGAGCCCAGCACACAGTATATCCTTTCACGATGAAAGATCACATTCACTCCAAACATCTACGATTTACGGGCTACTCATGCCCGCGCCACCTCTTGTGGTGGCTTAATCTTCATCAATCAATCGATCCCCTCCCACTCCCTGACACACGACTTGATAATGGTCCCAGACGGACGTACACGCCGCCGTCTCCTCATCACTTGATGAGTGGCTTGCTCATCACATCTTCAGCCATGTTATTGTCATTCATCGCCTGCAAGTGTGGCTGACCTGTGTCAACAGGTCAATATTGACCTCTGGTTGAGGTCAACAGTTAACATATTCACAATACCGTAATATATCATGAGCACATCCACATCAGCCGTGATGAGGACTCGAACCTATGCGCTGGGTATCTTGGTACCGTTCAGTGGAAGCCTCGAGCATCCTCGTAGGTTCAGCAGAACCTCCGGTTGCAATTCTTTTACCATGTCGTAGCTGAGTCATCTAGAGCGTGCGTCTGAGATGACCCAGCTCATAGGTATGATTCCCCATCACGGCTCCTGTGGATGGTCATTCATATGTAACATTGAGATATCATGTTATTGTGAATATGTTATCTCTGCATGCACAGAGATAGTTATAACTCTGTGCATATTAACTATCCTTTCAAAAGGACACCACCCCCCCCTTGTATCACTGTCCACGGGGTGTAGGTGACTTGTATCACTGTCCACGGGGTGTTGGTGACTTGTATCACTGTCCACGGGGTGTTGGTGACTTGTATCACTGTCCACGGGGTGTAGGTGACTTGTATCACTGTCCACGGGGTGTAGGTGACTTGTATCACTGTCTACGGGGTGTTGGTGACTTGTATCACTGTCCACGGGGTGTAGGTGACTTGTATCACTGTCCACGGGGTGTTGGTGACTTGTATCACTGTCCACGGGGTGTTGGTGACTTGTATCACTGTCCACGGGGTGTAGGTGACTTGTATCACTGTCCACGGGGTGTAGGTGACTTGTATCACTGTCCACGGGGTGTAGGTGACTTGTATCACTGTCCACGGGGTGTTGGTGACTTGTATCACTGTCCACGGGGTGTAGGTGACTTGTATCACTGTCCACGGGGTGTAGGTGACTTGTATCACTGTCCACGGGGTGTAGGTGACTTGTATCACTGTCCACGGGGTGTTGGTGACTTGTATCACTGTCCACGGGGTGTTGGTGACTTGTATCACTGTCCACGGGGTGTAGGTGACTTGTATCACTGTCCACGGGGTGTAGGTGACTTGTATCACTGTCCACGGGGTGTTGGTGACTTGTATCACTGTCCACGGGGTGTAGGTGACTTGTATCACTGTCCACGGGGTGTAGGTGACTTGTATCACTGTCCACGGGGTGTTGGTGACTTGTATCACTGTCCACGGGGTGTAGGTGACTTGTATCACTGTCCACGGGGTGTAGGTGACTTGTATCACTGTCCACGGGGTGTAGGTGACTTGTATCACTGTCCACGGGGTGTTGGTGACTTGTATCACTGTCCACGGGGTGTAGGTGACTTGTATCACTGTCCACGGGGTGTTGGTGACTTGTATCACTGTCCACGGGGTGTTGGTGACTTGTATCACTGTCCACGGGGTGTTGGTGACTTGTATCACTGTCCACGGGGTGTTGGTGACTTGTATCACTGTCCACGGGGTGTAGGTGACTTGTATCACTGTCCACGGGGTGTAGGTGACTTGTATCACTGTCCACGGGGTGTAGGTGACTTGTATCACTGTCCACGGGGTGTAGGTGACTTGTATCACTGTCCACGGGGTGTAGGTGACTTGTATCACTGTCCACGGGGTGTAGGTGACTTGTATCACTGTCCACGGGGTGTTGGTGACTTGTATCACTGTCCACGGGGTGTAGGTGACTTGTATCACTGTCCACGGGGTGTTGGTGACTTGTATCACTGTCCACGGGGTGTTGGTGACTTGTATCCCTGTCCACGGGGTGTAGGTGACTTGTATCACTGTCCACGGGGTGTTGGTGACTTGTATCACTGTCCACGGGGTGTAGGTGACTTGTATCACTGTCCACGGGGTGTAGGTGACTTGTATCACTGTCCACGGGGTGTAGGTGACTTGTATCACTGTCCACGGGGTGTAGGTGACTTGTATCACTGTCCACGGGGTGTAGGTGACTTGTATCACTGTCCACGGGGTGTTGGTGACTTGTATCACTGTCCACGGGGTGTTGGTGACTTGTATCACTGTCCACGGGGTGTTGGTGACTTGTATCACTGTCCACGGGGTGTAGGTGACTTGTATCACTGTCCACGGGGTGTAGGTGACTTGTGTTGCTGGGTGTGGCCAGAGTGTAGAGCACAGGGGCCAGCATGCCGGCAGCTTGTCAAGGGCTACACTACACAGTAACCTGGCAGAGTTCTCAGAAAGTGTCTCGTTAAATACGACCATAAAAATAGGACAATTTGGTTGCCATGGTTTGTCCTCAGTTGCCAGACTCTACATTATTGTGTACATTATATTAGGTTTATTACATGGTTCTTCCTAATACACAGTTCCTGCCACCACACAATGCACAGTTCCCTGCCACCACACAGTACACAGTTTCCTGCCACCACACAGTACACAGCTTACACAGGTGACCAGCTTACACATGCTGTATAAAGTAAGCAACCCCCCCCCCTTCCTCCTGCCAGCACACACCAGATGAACTCAACAACCGTAGAGTGAAGATTTGTAATGATATTTCGAGCGGTAAGTTGCAAGTGATGAGTTTGTAGGCATGAAAGATTCACTGAACTCTCTTCAACAAATCATTTTAAATTTCAAATCCCGTGAGCACTCTTGCTGAGAGTGAAGCTAAGTTAGCCACGTCAACGTATCTTAACAACTTCATCTGTATGCTGCTTGTTACATGTGCTAACGAGGCTATGATTAACAGCATGAAGCATTAGCTTAAGTGCTGCCTATGCTACGGGGCGACGCTCTTAGTAATGGCTGAATATTCAGCATATCCCCTTGTCTGACACTGACGGCTGCTGACTGTTCTTGGCTCAGAGGTCCACGGTTGCTCAACATCCTCCTAGCGAGTATAAAAAATATTGCCGGAACAACCGTAGACATCTTCAAGAGAAAACTAGATAATTTTCTTCAATACGTGCCGGGTCAACGGGGCTGTGGTGGATATGCCTGTCGCTCCAAGCAACAGTCTGTTGGACCAAACTCTCACAAGTTAAGCCTGGCCTCGGGCCGGGTTTGGGGAGTAGAAGAACTCCCAGAACCCCATCAAGCAAGTCCTAGATGACAGAGTGCATAAGGGGGGGGGGGGATATTGTGTGAAAATCCTGTACTGGCATCAATAGAAGCCTCAGGAAATCCTTGTGTGGTTCAGTAGAACCCCACAAGGATGAGGAGCAGTAGGAGCAGTGATGAGGGTTCGAACCCTCATCACTGCTCCTACGGATTTTCTCATTATTATTATTATTATTATTATTATTATTATTATTATTATTATTATTATTATTATTATTATTATTATATGACTGTTTGGCTTAACTATAAGCGTTCGAACCTATGCAAATCCCTATAACCAATCGGGAGCGATAATCATTAAATCAAAAGCGTAGGAATATTGGTGGTGGGCCAGCAGACCTGCGGATGATGTTACCAAGTTTTACCAGCAGACTCGCTGGGAAGTTTGAAGCACAGTTTGAACAAGAGGCTGAGTGAGAGTGATGGGACACACACGGGAGGCGCCGCTCCCAATATAATAGACCTTCTCCAGCTTCCGTTAGTCAGAGAGTTCGCTACTTGCCCCGCTCCTGTGCCAGATAAGTTACGGGCTCACCATAGCCCGTGCTACTTGGAACTTGTTCCGAGTAGCTGAATCTATAACAACAACAATTCCGTTAGTCATCTTATGTTCTGACATGGACGAGGATGCTTCACGAAGGTGGAAAATGATGTAGGAACAATGGTTAAGAAGATACATAGAAAAGGCTAACGATCGCCATGGAACTATTGATATTGGTCTTGGTGATAAAGGCTGTCGATAAATCTTGATGCCATGTGGGAGGGTTTCAGACATTGTTTGGCCTGCAATGATTAATTGGTGCGGCACAAGGTGGAAGACGACTAATTTTAAGTGCAACAAAGAGTTAATAGCAAGAGACATTGACACAAAGTGAAGGGGAAGAGAAAAGACGAAGTATGAGAGCCAAAGAAAAAGTGACGAAAAAAATATAGTTAAGCAGAATACATAAAACAGGAAGCAGTTGTGAAAATAAAGTAAAATTATAGCAAGAATTCCAGTAGAAAAATCAATGAAAATATTACAAATATGCCTTGAAAAATATTAACTAATCTACAGAAAATAGGTGGAAAGTGCATTACGAAACACTGATGAATGAAACAGTCGTGAACATGATTGGATTTGCTGGAATTACAAAAATCCCAGCACTTAATATGAGAAGACATTTTAATGAAAAAGATAAACGCATCAATACGAAGGATTTTATGCAGAAAAGCTACATCCTTGTTAAATTATATACATTATCATTTTCAACAAGGCCGTTTTCTCAACAAGAAAACGGCCAACCTGGAGAGTTTTACTCATGAAAAAGTGGGCACGTGACGGCTTAGACAACGTTGGTCTCTTTCAAGACGGTTTTCTTGGTGTCGGGAGAATTCTTCATGAGCAGGTTGGCAATTTTCCTACTTTTATAATTGACTTTTTGTATAGTATAGCACTACACTATTGTTAGTTTTATCTTTTGGTTGACGTCAGTTGGGGTAACGTTTCTCTCAATGATCTCTTTACAAAGAGATCAATGAGAGGAACAGTCAACCTAATTTGCTCACCTTGGCTTGCGAGCATGATAAGTCTTTGACAATAACTTGAATTTTGTTGAAATATTTGGGCAGCGTGTGTCACAAATCTGTACTTTCTTTATAATCGTATTTCGGCTGACCATTGTTTTTGTGAACGTATTTCAAGTATTTTCTACGTTATTGCTCATGACTCTACTTGCAAATGTCTTTTTCCGACAGTTTGTTCCTCAACCTATTCTACTTGGGGAGCCGGTCGGCCGAGCGGACAGCACACTGTACTTGTGATCCTGTGGTCCCGGGTTCGATCCCGGGCGCCGGTGAGAAACAATAGGCAGAGTTTCTTTCACCCTATGCCCCTGTTACCTAGCAGTAAAATAGGTACCTGGATGTTAGTCAGCTGTCACGGGCTGCTTCCTGGGGGTGGAGGCCTGGTCGAGGACCGGGCCGCGGGAACACTAAAGGCCCGAAATCATCTCAAAAAGATGTCTCACATTATTTCTAATTTCTTAATTATTATTACACTCTTCCCATTGGTGTCTGTTTCTGACGATTTGTCAGAAACAAATTTGTTCATATTTGTCAGAAACAAATCTGTTTTGTTCATATTGTATTAGTGAGTGTCAAAATACAGGTCTATGATAATTAGACTTTTGAAGCTGAGTTCTCTTGCTTCAGTCTTTGTCTTGCCCGGGACTGTCAGGCCAACATTTAGACAACATTTACACAACATTTAGACTTCCGGTGAGCAACTTGGTTCTGTAAACGTGCTATCGTCCGAGAGAAGGAGAGAGAGAGATAACAAGTTGCTGCAGAATATTTCAGAATTAAAACTTTGTTATCAACTTAGTTCCTTTGTGACAAACTTCTGATATTTGTCTTTGTTTGCTAGGCTTCTCCAGTCCATGTAAACTCGTCTCCTATTTGTCAAGTTCTTCGTTAATCTAGTGACCAAATTCTTGACTCTTTAACTAAAAAAACACATGTTACTCTTATCAGCCTACTTCAACTGACACCCACCCAGATGGTACCTTGTGTTCAGCCTTCTGCTTCCTTCGTCTAATTTCATTACTTTGCACTTTCCTGAGTTGAACTTTAGCAGCCATTTTCTAGACCATTCCTCCAGTTTGTCCAGGTCGTCCTGTAGTCTCTGTCTGTCTTCATCCGTCTTAATCCTCCTCATAAAATTTTTGCATTATCAACAAACATTGAGAGGAATGAGGCTATACTCTCTGGAAGATCGGTATAGTGCGTGTGTGTGTGTGTGTGTGCACTCACCTATTTGTACTCACCTATTTGTGCTTGCGGGGGTTGAGCTTTGGCTCTTTGGTCCCGCCTCTCAACTGTCAATCAACTGGTGTACAGATTCCTTGAGCCTACTAGGCTCTATCATATCATGTGTGTGTGTGTGTGTGTGTGTGTGTGTGCGTGTGCGTGTGTGCGTGCGTGCGTCCCCGCACGTGCATCTCTTAAGTTACCTAACACAATTGCTCTCAACCCTCTTGATATTTATTATATTTTGTATCATATTTGCCTTTCAAACCATGAATGGACTGAGCATCAACTAACAGTTCCAATAAACCATTTCGCTCATTCACAACTCTCATACAGAGGAAGGGCTTCCACTTATAAATATGGTGGCTCATCAATAGAACAAATTAACTTGTAACTCAAGTGGGATCACTTGATTGTTTCAAGCGTAGGTTAGACATCTATATTAATGAGTTTGGGTGGATAAAAATAGGAGCTGCCTCGTCTAGGGCGTTCTGCAGTTTCCGTAATTCTTATGTTTATCCGTGTCTCTTGCATGCACGGGATCGTCGTTCCTCCATATAACCCATTGATTACATTAATCCATTGATTATAACCCCATTGATTAATTCATCGTCGATTATACAGTCACTGTTTCTTAGGATCTTTGGTTTCGTGATCATGTCCCTAGCGTCTCTTCTTTTCTGTCGTGCTGTGAGGGTAAGTCCATGCTTCATGTTTCAATCCTCTCATTTCTGGAACCAAATTTCCTGCCAATCTTTCGCCTTGCTCTTTATTCCCCGTTGTTTAATTAGCAATGAGTAAATCTTTATATTTTGTCTGTCCCACCATCTGTCTCTAGTTTTAATTTACATTTATAACCACTATTCCTAAGTGCTCTGCAGCCATCATGGCGGGTGAGGCTCAGTGTACAGCCGTAAGAACTCTTACCATTAGAGCGGTGAGACATATATTGACAAAGCATATAACATGAACTTATAAATTATACGAATTCAATATGTCAAATAATACAACAAATTATTAGTACCAGGAAGTTCAGGAGAACTCCACAAGGTCAGGAGTTAACATCATCAGATATAGATCTCTATCAAACAATACAATATAGATTCTATTATTTTGATCCAGATAGGATGGTGGTGGGGTGGGGGGGGGGGGAGGGAGGATGCTGAGAACAGAAGAGTGGACGGGAGAAAGAGAAGGGAGGGCCGCTGTGCAACCCGTTCTCGCACTTGCTTACTGTCAATATTGGCTTATTTAATAAGTGCATATGTGACATACTAATTGATTGTGAATATTTTAGTTTACCTTGAAAAGCTTCATAGAAAACACCGACCTCACCTAACCTTAGTATGTTAAGATAAGCATCTTATTGCTTCTTATTTACAATTATTACTTAATCTATCAACGGTATAGGTTAAGTAATAATTGTAATTAAGAAGCAATAAGATGCTTATCTTAACATACTAAGAAGGTTAGGTGAGGTCGGTGTTTTCTATGAAGCTTTTCAGGGTAAACTAAAATGGTTGACTAGGTCCACTACCATAATGGTTGACTAGGCCCACTACTATACAATAAGACAAGGCCTCCCAATTTTATTACTAATATATGTAGTCTAATAATGTAGTAAATGTTAGTCAATCAATTTTAATTGACTACATATATAAATTTAATATAAACCCCTCATAATGTATAAGAAGATCAATTTGTGGGAATTTGACGAAATACAGTCCGCTTTACCCATCATACAATTTGCTATCGAAATATATAAATTAACGTAAATGTAAATTCTATATAAATTCATATAAATTAAATAAATATAAATCTCACAGGTCGGTTCCCCACAACCTGGGGATCGCCGGATACCACAACTAATTAAAAATAAGGTGTGCGGGCTAATATTACACGTCCGTTAAGGTCTGATTAAGACATTTTTCTTTTTGATGATTAAGAAAATATCTTAAGGTTAGGTCTTAAGATATTAAAAAGATTACATAAAAGTATGAAAATAGCGTGTAGAGTAAACTGCCACACACAGGATGAGTACAAGGTGTACAGTTAACTGCCACACACAGGATGAGTACATGGTGTACAGTAAACTACCAGACACAGGATGAGTACATGGTGTACAGTAAACTACCACACACAGGATGAGTACATGGTGTACAGTTAACTACCACAAACAGGATGAGTACATGGTGTACAGTTAACTATCACACACAGGATGAGTACAAGATGTACAGTTAACTATCACACACAGGATGAGTACATGGTGTACAGTAAACTGCCACACACAGGATGAGTACAAGGTGTACAGTTAACTATCACACACAGGATGAGTACATGGTGTACAGTAAACTGCCACACACAGGATGAGTACAAGGTGTACAGTTAACTATCACACACAGGATGAGTACATGGTGTACAGTAAACTGCCACACGCAGGATGAGTACATGGTGTACAGTTAACTACCACAAACAGGATGAGTACATGGTGTACAGTTAACTATCACACACAGGATGAGTACAAGATGTACAGTTAACTATCACACACAGGATGAGTACAAGATGTACAGTTAACTATCACACACAGGATGAGTACAAGATGTACAGTTAACTATCACACACAGGATGAGTACAAGATGTACAGTTAACTATCACACACAGGATGAGTACAAGATGTACAGTTAACTATCACACACAGGATGAGTACAAGATGTACAGTTAACTATCACACACAGGATGAGTACAAGATGTACAGTTAGCTGCCACTCACAGGATGAGTACACCAGCATACAGGAACAATATTAACAATGAAATACATGGACTGAGCTCATCTCTTAAACACAGAACATGTTGAATTATGATGACTCAGACAGCTTCTTCAACACCCACAATTGTACTCACACAAGGGGCGACAGCTTGAGACTCATCACTCACAATGATAAGACAGCCATACCATTAGTTAGGAGAAAGGGAAGACTCCCGATCATATGTGGCATTCTTCCAAGAAAGGGAGTTGAAAATGAAGTCGAGGGCACTTGGTGTCAGTTGCCGACTGGACAAATATTGCAAATCAAATGCAATATCATTCATAGATAACTGGGAACACTTCTATGGAAGAAATGACATGTATGCTCGGGATGGGGTGCATTTATCTAGGGCTGGGGTTGTTGCCAATTCGTTGGAACCTGTGGTGGGAGGGGGTTTGTTTAGGTTTAAACTGTTAGTAGATAGTGGTATGGGAATTGATATGGAAAAGGATGTAATAAGAGTATGTGTTTGTGGGAGAAACAAATTGGCAAAATGATCAGGGAAAGAGAAGGGCCTCAAAATAACAATACACTTAGGGTATATTACAATAACAGTAGAAGTCAAAGAAACAAAATAAACGATTTAAATGCTCTTTTCTACACAGAAACAATAGATATTATTGCACTTACCGAAACGTGGATGAATGTAGAAAATAGAGAACTATTAGCTGAATATCAAATAAACAGATTTAAACTATTTCACACAGATAGATACATTAGACGAGGAGGGGGAGTAGCCATATATGTTAGGGACAATTTGAAATGTAGTCTCAGAGAGGGAATCAAAACTGAGCCACACACAGAAACTATTTGGCTAGAATTTAACGAAAATCTAGAAATCTTATAATAGGAGTTATATGTAGGCCACCAAGCTTAGGCAGAATGGAAGCAGAGCACCTATGGGATAAAATATATAGAGCATCTAGGGGAAACAGTATTTGTGTCATGGGTGACTTTAATTTTAATGGAATAAACTAGATTAACATAACAAGGAATAATGAAGCAGAAGATTTTCTAGAATTAATTGACGATTGCTTTCTTAAGCAACACATTAAGGAACCAACGCGGGGAAATAATATTTAAGACTTAGTGTTAACTAACAGGGAAACACAAATAAATGACATCGAAATAGGGAGTGAGCTAGGAAACAGTGATCACAAAGAAATCAGATTCAGCATAGAATAGAATAGATTCGTAGGCGAAAATTCTGTTAAAGTCCCAGATTTTCGAAAAGCTTATTTTTAATAGCCTAAGAAAGTTTTTGGTTGAAATAGATTGGAAAGTCCTGGGCATAGGGGTGAGCCGGTCTTGGAGCGAGGCGTGAACCCAGCGATGGGTGATATAAAAATGGATTTCGATGTTGATTCAGAATATAACTTAGTTACAAATATTCTAAGCAAAGCACAGGAACGTAGTATACCATACAAATTGAATATATAGAATAATAATGACCCGAAATGGATAAAAAAGGATCTGAAGACCCTTATAGGTATAAAGAGAGCTTGGTACAAAAGAATTAGGAATGGGGAAGTCAGTTTAGAACAAGAATTCGTACAATTGGTTAGAAATGTTAAAAAAGAGATAAGGAGGGCAAAAAGAAACTGACGTTCGCATAGCAGGGCAAGCAAAGTCAAATCCTATAGTTTTTTTTTTGTTATATCGTACAAAGATTAGAGAAATAATAGGTCCTTTAAAAACTGAGATAGGTCAGATAACTGATAATGACAAACAAATGTGTAGTATTTTTAATAAATATTTTATCTCTGTATTTACTAAAGAAGAACTGAACATTGTGTCTTCAGGGGGCATAATTTCAAATATGCAATAAATAAAAACTCGTTCAATTTCAATCAAACTTTTTTTGACAAGTTGTATATGAAAAGGGCTTCATCTGGTCCAAGTCTCAGCATCGTAGCATAAATGGGAAGGGAGAAAAAAATTATTTGTGTCAATTTTCCAAATTTTTCAAAAATTAACATTAAACACAAGTGTCAACTGAAATCAATGTCTATGACTCTCAGCTATCACAATAGCATATAATAAAAAAATGTAATAATTAGTCTTATCCAGAAAATTTAGTTAAAAAAAAATGATTTTTTTTTTTCTGATTTTTTTTCTTATTGGTTTATCGGGCGATTTGCCTGAAACTTATACACGTGACTGCACGTAGGTCCATCTGTAAGGGTGCCAATTTGGGAGGAAATTGGTTGATGTCAACCTCAGCCACAGATGGCAGCACCTTACACTTCATTTTTTAGTTATTTCTTTTCAAGTAACATAAAGGTAACTTCTACTCTTTTATTTTTTATTCAATTTACATGAACATTACACCTTATAATGTAGAGTTTATGTCTCTACAATTATTAAGACGTATTTTTTCCTAAGTTCATTTATTGATTTTATAAATAGTAATAAATGTGATATATTTGCATAATTTTAGGGGGAAATTTGACTATTTATATTAGTAAAATTAAATATATTTCGGAAAATCCGGTCATACCAATGCTTTATTATATGCTAATGTGACAGAAGAGTGTCATAGAAATGATTCAATTAGAAACGTGTAGTTGTAGAATTTTTTTGAAAATGTGTTAAATTGGTTAAAAAAAACAAAAACAAAAACTTCACTTTCTATTTAGGCTGCGATACTGAAACTTGGAACAGTTGCAGAACTTTTCATATAGAACTTCTCAAAAAAAGTTATGATTGCAATTGAACAACTTTTAAAATCCAAGTTGTATGACCCCCTTCAGCCGAACAAGTCTATGTGGGTGGGGACGAGGACAGGTTGACTAGTTTAGCAGTTACCAGGGAGGATGTTATTAAACTAATAGTAAAACTCAAACCAAACAAATCCCCAGGGCCGGATGAAGTGTTTGCCAGGGTGCTTAAAGAATGCAAAGAGGAGCTTTGCGAGCCATTGTCTACTATATTTAATAAATCATTAGAGTCAGGCAGAGTGCCAGAGTCGTGGAAGGTTGCTAATGTGGTAAAAGTTTTCTAGAAAGGAGATAGATCACTTGCGTCAAACTATCGGCCAATTAGCTTAGCGTCTATTGCGAGAAAGTTACTTAAATCGATAATTGCAAATACCATTCGTCTTCATCTTGAAAAAACATAAATTAATAAATGATTCACAACACGGTTTTACAAATGGCCGTTCATGTTTAACAAATTTGTTATCTTTTTATTCCAGCATTGTTGAGGCAGTTGATAGTGGTAAGGTTTGTGATGTTGTGTACCTTGACTTTAGCAAAGCTTTTGATACAGTGCCACATGAAAGACTGATTAAAAAGTTAGAGGCTCACGGTATCGGGGTACTACATTAAGTTGGATTAGGGCATGGCTATACCAAAGGAAACAGTATAAATAGGGTTAAGTCAGAGTGGGAAAATGATATAAGTGGAATGCCTCAAGGCTCTGTCCTGGGACCTATGTTATTCATAATATATATAAATTACAATTATTACTTAACCTATACCTATAATAGGTTAAGTAATAATTGTAATTACGAAGCAATAAGATGCTTATCTTAACATACTAAGTAGGTTAAGTAAGGTCGGTGTTTTCTATGAAGCTTTTCAAGGTAAACCAGTATGTTTAGTATGTCACATATGCACGTATTTAATAAGTCAATATTGATTATACGAAAGTGCAAGAACGGGTTGAGTTGTGGCGCCGTCCAGAGCTGACTTAAGTGTCAATATCACGGGCGGAAATATTAACCTCATCTTTCACGTGTCTGGGAAAAAACTCCAGAGAATGATGGCGGATGCCATAACTGTCAAAGTGTGTCTGAGTAATAACAGAGACCCGTGATATCTGCGGGTATCAGTTTTCAGCGGGAAGATTCCATCAATAACTGGTAAAGTATCCCGCTACAAGGCTTGGTCTGAGGCGCCCCTCCGGGTCGAGGATGGGCAGTAGGATGCTGCCCCGGGGAAGGTAAACAAAGCTGAGGGGTAGGGCGAGTAAGTGCTCCTTGGAGCCAATTGTTGTTTTAACCTTCTCAGGCTGGGATGCGAACACGGCGCGCGCTTGTGGAGTAGACGTACACGCCAGACGCCCGCTAGTTGACGTACACTAGTAGACGTACACGCCGGGCGCCTCACTAGTTGACGTACACTAGTAGACGTACACGCCAGACGCCCCACTAGTTGACGTACACGCCAGACGCCCCACTAGTTGACGTACACGCCAGACGCCACACTAGTTGACGTACACGCCAGACGCCACACTAGTTGACGTACACGCCAGACGCCCCACTAGTTGACGTACACGCCAGGCGCCCCACTAGTTGACGTACACGCCAGACGCCACACTAGTTGACGTACACTAGTTGACGTACACGCCAGGCGCCCCACTAGTTGACGTACACGCCAGACGCCCCACTAGTTGACGTACACGCCAGGCGCCCCACTAGTTGACGTACACGCCAGACGCCCCACTAGTTGACGTACACGCCAGGCGCCCCACTAGTTGACGTACACGCCAGACGCCCCACTAGTTGACGTACACGCCAGACGCACACTAGTTGACGTACACGCCAGACGCCCCACTAGTTGACGTACACGCCAGACGCCCCACTAGTTGACGTACACACCAGGCGCCCCACTAGTTGACGTACATACTAGGCGCCCACTAGTTTGGGAGCAAACGTACACACCAGTTTCTGGAGAGTCGCAGAGGTGTGCGCGTGGCCCGTGCGTCGGGCGCCACCAGTGTGGGCTGTAACACCGAGCAGGGCGCGCGGTGTGCTAGTGTGAGAGTTTGACTTCCTAGACACAAGTGTTACATGTGCAACCAGTCAGATTAGTGACGTGTTGTGTTTTTCATTTATACTTACTGAGTACTGGATCATTTTCTTCATAATCAGGCGACACAACGCACCAACAGGTGAGCAAGTTGTTAGTTCGTGTGATCCATGACCTACACTACCTAGGGACACCTACACTGAGGGGTGTACTCCGCTACACTACCTAGGGATACCTACACTGAGAGGTGTACTCCACTACACTACCTAGGGACACCTATACTGCAACCCGTTCTCGCACTTTCTTACAGTCAATATTGACTTATTAAATACGTGCATATGTGACATACTTAACATACTAGTTTACCTTGGAAAGCTTCATAGAAAACACCGACCTTGCCTAACCTTCTTAGTATGTTAAGATAAGCATCTTATTGCTTCGTAATTACAATTATTACTTAACCTATTATAGGTAAGGTCGGTGTTTTCTATGAAGCTTTTCAAGGTAAACTAGTATGTTAAGTATGTCACATATGCACGTATTTAATAAGTCAATATTGACTACGAAAGTGCGAGAACGGGTTGTACACTGAGAGGTATACTCCGCTACACTACCTAGGGACACCTACACTGAGAGGTATACTCCGCTACACTACCTAGGGACACCTACACTGAGAGGTATACTCCGCTACACTACCTAGGGACACCTACACTGAGAGGTATACTCCGCTACACTACCTAGGGACACCTACACTGAGAGGTATACTCCGCTACACTACCTAGGGACACCTACACTGAGAGGTATACTCCGCTACACTACCTAGGGACACCTACACTGAGAGGTATACTCCGCTACACTACCTAGGGACACCTACACTGAGAGGTATACTCCGCTACACTACCTAGGGACACCTACACTGAGAGGTATACTCCGCTACACTACCTAGGGACACCTACACTGAGAGGTATACTCCGCTACACTACCTAGGGACACCTACACTGAGAGGTATACTCCGCTACACTACCTAGGGACACCTACACTGAGAGGTATACTCCGCTACACTACCTAGGGACACCTACACTGAGAGGTATACTCCGCTACACTACCTAGGGACACCTACACTGAGAGGTATACTCCGCTACACTACCTAGGGACACCTACACTGAGAGGTATACTCCGCTACACTACCTAGGGACACCTACACTGAGAGGTATACTCCGCTACACTACCTAGGGACACCTACACTGAGAGGTATACTCCGCTACACTACCTAGGGACACCTACACTGAGAGGTATACTCCGCTACACTACCTAGGGACACCTACACTGAGAGGTATACTCCGCTACACTACCTAGGGACACCTACACTGAGAGGTATACTCCGCTACACTACCTAGGGACACCTACACTGAGAGGTATACTCCGCTACACTACCTAGGGACACCTACACTGAGAGGTATACTCCGCTACACTACCTAGGGACACCTACACTGAGAGGTATACTCCGCTACACTACCTAGGGACACCTACACTGAGAGGTATACTCCGCTACACTACCTAGGGACACCTACACTGAGAGGTATACTCCGCTACACTACCTAGGGACACCTACACTGAGAGGTATACTCCGCTACACTACCTAGGGACACCTACACTGAGAGGTATACTCCGCTACACTACCTAGGGACACCTACACTGAGAGGTATACTCCGCTACACTACCTAGGGACACCTACACTGAGAGGTATACTCCGCTACACTACCTAGGGACACCTACACTGAGAGGTATACTCCGCTACACTACCTAGGGACACCTACACTGAGAGGTATACTCCGCTACACTACCTAGGGACACCTACACTGAGAGGTATACTCCGCTACACTACCTAGGGACACCTACACTGAGAGGTATACTCCGCTACACTACCTAGGGACACCTACACTGAGAGGTATACTCCGCTACACTACCTAGGGACACCTACACTGAGAGGTATACTCCGCTACACTACCTAGGGACACCTACACTGAGAGGTGTACTCCGCTACACTACCTAGGGACACCTACACTGAGAGGTATACTCCGCTACACTACCTAGGGACACCTACACTGAGAGGTATACTCCGCTACACTACCTAGGGACACCTACACTGAGAGGTATACTCCGCTACACTACCTAGGGACACCTACACTGAGAGGTATACTCCGCTACACTACCTAGGGACACCTACACTGAGAGGTATACTCCGCTACACTACCTAGGGACACCTACACTGAGAGGTATACTCCGCTACACTACCTAGGGACACCTACACTGAGAGGTATACCCCGCTACACTACCTAGGGACACCTACACTGAGAGGTATACTCCGCTACACTACCTAGGGACACCTACACTGAGAGGTATACTCCGCTACACTACCTAGGGACACCTACACTGAGAGGTATACTCCGCTACACTACCTAGGGACACCTACACTGAGAGGTATACCCCGCTACACTACCTAGGGACACCTACACTGAGAGGTATACTCCGCTACACTACCTAGGGACACCTACACTGAGAGGTATACTCCGCTACACTACCTAGGGACACCTACACTGAGAGGTATACTCCGCTACACTACCTAGGGACACCTACACTGAGAGGTATACTCCGCTACACTACCTAGGGACACCTACACTGAGAGGTAGTACTCCGCTACACTACCTAGGGACACCTACACTGAGAGGTATACTCCGCTACACTACCTAGGGACACCTACACTGAGAGGTATACTCCGCTACACTACCTAGGGACACCTACACTGAGAGGTGTACTCCGCTACACTACCTAGGGACACCTACACTGAGAGGTATACTCCGCTACACTACCTAGGGACACCTACACTGAGAGGTGTACTCCGCTACACTACCTAGGGACACCTACACTGAGAGGTATACTCCGCTACACTACCTAGGGACACCTACACTGAGAGGTATACTCCGCTACACTACCTAGGGACACCTACACTGAGAGGTGTACTCCGCTACACTACCTAGGGACACCTACACTGAGAGGTATACTCCGCTACACTACCTAGGGACACCTACACTGAGAGGTATACTCCGCTACACTACCTAGGGACACCTACACTGAGAGGTATACTCCGCTACACTACCTAGGGACACCTACACTGAGAGGTATACTCCGCTACACTACCTAGGGACACCTACACTGAGAGGTATACTCCGCTACACTACCTAGGGACACCTACACTGAGAGGTATACTCCGCTACACTACCTAGGGACACCTACACTGAGAGGTATACTCCGCTACACTACCTAGGGACACCTACACTGAGAGGTGTACTCCGCTACACTACCTAGGGACACCTACACTGAGAGGTATACTCCGCTACACTACCTAGGGACACCTACACTGAGAGGTATACTCCGCTACACTACCTAGGGACACCTACACTGAGAGGTATACTCCGCTACACTACCTAGGGACACCTACACTGAGAGGTATACCCCGCTACACTACCTAGGGACACCTACACTGAGAGGTGTACTCCGCTACACTACCTAGGGACACCTACACTGAGAGGTGTACTCCGCTACACTACCTAGGGACACCTACACTGAGAGGTGTACCCCGCTACACTACCTAGGGACACCTACACTGAGAGGTGTACTCCGCTACACTACCTAGGGACACCTACACTGAGAGGTGTACTCCGCTACACTACCTAGGGACACCTACACTGAGAGGTATACTCCGCTACACTACCTAGGGACACCTACACTGAGAGGTATACCCCGCTACACTACCTAGGGACACCTACACTGAGAGGTGTACTCCGCTACACTACCTAGGGACACCTACACTGAGAGGTGTACTCCGCTACACTACCTAGGGACACCTACACTGAGAGGTATACCCCGCTACACTACCTAGGGACACCTACACTGAGAGGTGTACTCCGCTACACTACCTAGGGACACCTACACTGAGAGGTATACCCCGCTACACTACCTAGGGACACCTACACTGAGAGGTGTACTCCGCTACACTACCTAGGGACACCTACACTGAGAGGTGTACTCCGCTACACTACCTAGGGACACCTACACTGAGAGGTATACCCCGCTACACTACCTAGGGACACCTACACTGAGAGGTGTACTCCGCTACACTACCTAGGGACACCTACACTGAGAGGTGTACTCCGCTACACTACCTAGGGACACCTACACTGAGAGGTATACCCCGCTACACTACCTAGGGACACCTACACTGAGAGGTGTACTCCGCTACACTACCTAGGGACACCTACACTGAGAGGTATACTCCGCTACACTACCTAGGGACACCTACACTGAGAGGTGTACTCCGCTACACTACCTAGGGACACCTACACTGAGAGGTATACTCCGCTACACTACCTAGGGACACCTACACTGAGAGGTATACTCCGCTACACTACCTAGGGACACCTACACTGAGAGGTATACTCCGCTACACTACCTAGGGACACCTACACTGAGAGGTATACTCCGCTACACTACCTAGGGACACCTACACTGAGAGGTATACTCCGCTACACTACCTAGGGACACCTACACTGAGAGGTATACTCCGCTTCTCAGTATACATATTATATATACCACAATTTAATTTAAACTTCGATTATATACAAAGCTAAAGAATTCTTGAGCCGCGCTAGTCCTTAACGGCAACATTGAAGCAACACTGCAGGTGGGTCTGGGAAGACAGGGCTTGTCATATCAGTGGTCCAAACGCCCTCGAGTCCCCGCCGAGTCACCAACTAGCTAGTTCAGGTATAGACCAGTACACGAGGGCCCACAGCACCAGGAACAATGACTGCTCAGCCTTTATATACTTGTAAGGTTTAATATAAGCTTCTCCAGTTAATTGCTTCCTATCAAATAATAATATTTGTGCAAAAACATTGTTATCGCTGCGCGCCAGAGATGCCAGTGGCTGTGTAGCGCCCGTGTCCTGGGGTCCATGGCCTGGGGGTCCGTGTCCTGGTGCCTGTGTCCTGGGGGTCCGTGTCCTGGCGGGGTCCGTGTCCTGGGGGTCCGTGTCCTGGGGGTCTGTGACCTGGGGGTCTGTGTCCTGGGGTCCGTGTCCTGGGGGTCTGTGTCCTGGGGTTCCGTGTCCTGGGGTTCCGTGTCCTGGGGTCCGAACGCAAGGAGTAGTGTAATTAGGACTGTAACCTGGGCTCATTCCCTCAGGGTCCGAGTCGCAGCGTCCGTGTCATTGTCTAGTTCCGGGGAGTGTAATGCCGGGGAGTCTGACACTCACAATTTTCACCACGTGTTAATTTTCGTGATTTTACACACACACACACACACACACACACACACACACACACACACACACACACACACACACACACACACACACACACACACACACACACACACACGCACACACACACACACACACACACGCAGCTCCTATTTATAACCACCCTATGCCACTCATATACATGTCTAACCCACGTTTGAAACAATCAAGGGTCCCCACCTCCACCACGTTACGCGGTAATTGGTTCCACAAATCAACAACCCTGTTACCGAACCAGTATTTACCCAGGTCTGACATGAAATCACGAATTTACAGTCGCAGTCAAGTCTCATGGGTAGTGCTGGGGGGGGGGGGGGATTCAACTCCGCAACACTGCTTTCCATGTGTCAAGTTGTTTCAAGAATTACCACGTTTTTTTTTTTTCATTATCGAGAAAGTAATGTTTGTATTACATCGTTGAAAAAACTGTACCTTACTGTTAATTTTTGTAATGATATTTGATTTAATTATTTTCGTAAGGATTATGATCCAAATACAATAGAGGAAGCATGTAGCACGAACCGTAGATTGCATTAACAATAGCAAACACTCAACATTTAATGACGATTGTGTCATGGATTGAATCCAGACGCTTGTGTCATGGATTACTATTGCATCTTCAAACGGATTGCTATATGTTGTTATTAAACTATTTGAATATTACCGCCAATTATTTCAATACTGTTTATTTCATTATACTCACCTAATAGTTACATACCAATTCGATTTGTTTACTGTGTCCTTATTTGTGTTAACATTAAGCAGTTTTATTGGCTAATAAAAGTGCAAATGGTATCTGAATCTTTGCTGGCTTTTGATATATATATATATATATATATATATATATATATATATATATATATATATATATATATATATATATATATAATATATATATAATATATATATATATAATATATTATATATAATATATTATATATATATATATATATATATATATATATATATATATATATATATATAATATATATATAATATATATATATATAATATATTATATATAATATATTATATATATATATATATATATATATATATATATATATATATATATATATATATATATATATATATATATAAGTACACTCAGGCATCCAGACCTTACTGAGTCACCCATCCACTAATCGGGGCGGATGAAAATGATTAATCCAGCTAAGTTATGGAAGGAGGACATCATATAATGACAGCATGAAAAAATAAAACCCTTTCACTTTATTGATCAATTCAAGACAGCGTTCTATTTGAGAGTTCAGGAAAACACTTTGTTGAGGAGTTTAGGAGAGTGCTCTAAGGAGGAGCTCAAGAGAGCTCTTCATTGAGGAATAACGACATCGTCTCATCCGGAACTTTGCTAATTTGAGACAATCAAGAATTCATTTAAAGTCTGTTGTTTTAATTTCTTAATCAGGAATGTCGTGGCTGTAAATTAGAGTTAGGAATTTCTAAGTTTGAGATAAAGTCTTCTTTCTCAGACTTTTTAATTCGCCGAGGCATCAAACGAGATAAAGCTAGCTGGAAGTATTAAAGTCTGAGTCGGAATGCACTTACTTTGGAGCAAAATATACCTTCTCACCTTTTTATTATTTTTCTATGCCAGAACTGGCATATGGCGTCCCAGTACTGCCGTATGGCGTACCAGTACTGGTGTATAGCCTCCCAGCACTGCCGTATGGCGTCCCAGTACTGCCGTATGGCGTCCCAGTACTGCCGTATGGCGTACCAGTACTGCCGTATAGCGTCCCAGTACTGGCTTTTTGCGTCCCAGAGTAGTAGGGAGTACAGCTTAAACACGATTTTTTTTTTTAAATTCGCGTTTACGCTGTAGGGAGTTTCAGGTAAAATCTGCCATTCTGATTTGGAGTTAAAGAATTCTTATGAAAAAAATAATTTCCAAGATCTTAGAAGTTTGTTAAGAGTTCTTATGGTAGAAAATAATTTAGAAAATCTTATAGAAAAAATCAGGGGCAAAGTTCGCTCCCGTATTACTGAGAATAAATTCTACGGTCAATTTTATATTGTTTTGGGACAAAATCATTTATAATGTCTTAGAGATTTCTTACGGGGGAAATTCGAGGCAAAACATGGAGTGAACACGGAAAATATGAACTGAACTTGCTGTGAACATTTTGAAGAACATGGAGAGAATATGCAAATACAGTAGGATTATTGAATGTTTGAATAAGATGGGAAATGGGCGAGATAAAGGGGGGAGTAGAGGGAATGGGCGAGATGAAGGGGAGGTAAGGGATGAGAAAGTAAGGGGAAAAAGTAATGAGTGTGGGGAGATAAGGGAGGGAAAAGGTAAGGTGTGATTTCTGACCGTGTGATCATTGCTTAGTTGAGCAAATAAATGGTATTGAAGGTAAGGTGCTATATAACCGTGTGATTTTAATTACTGTGTGAACATTAGCTCGTTAGTGATTATTTACAAAGCCGAGTACAAAAGAAGGAAATGATGTTTACTTCTGATAGACTTGAGAGCATCTTGATCCGAATTTAATTTGACGAACTAAGCGGAGGACATGAGCTGAAACTCGGTAATTTGCTTTGATTTATTTTACAGGGGACTGAAATGTAGTTGGGTTTTAAATCTCAGGGAATTTGGGCTAATAGTAGTGAATTTACAAGAGAGAACTGAGGCAGGGACAAAAACTGGAGCATAATTACTGACATAAACTTGTTTTACTACGTTAGAAATACAGCGCTTTTAAATTTCAGGGAAATTAGTCTGTTACTAAAGGAGTTGATCAAATGATCCAAAACATGGGTACAAGAGCTGGAGCACGGTAGTTGTTCGGATCTTATTTACTACGTCTGAAATATGACTGTTTAAAATTTCAGGGGGATTGGACTGTTAGTAAAGAAGTTACGGGGATAAAGTAAGGCGGGAACAGGAGCTAGAACATGCATACTGACTAGGTTTGATTTACTACGTCTGAAATATGACTGTTTAAAATTTCAGGGAAATTGATAGGTTAATATCGAAACTACACTCTTAAATAAACGCCTATGATTATATAAACTCAAATATTTTCATAAAAACTGAACTCTCAAAAATTATGAATTTCTCCCATAAGAAACCTTTAAGAACTTAAACACGAATTTTGCCTCGAATTTCCCCCATAAGAAATCCTTAAGACATTAAACATGATTTTTCCCCAAAATAACATAAAATTGACCGTAGAGTTTAATCTCAGTAATACGGGAGCGAACTTTGCCCCTGATTTTTTCTGTAAGATTTTCTAAATTATTTTCTACCATAAGAACTCTTAACAAACTTCTAAGATCTCGGAAATTATTTTTCTCATAAGAATTCTTTAACTCCAAATGAGAAACTTATCAGGAAACTCGACGTCACAAACGTGAATGGATAAATTACCAGGAAACCCGACAGCGTAAACGCGAATTAAAAAAATAAAATCGTGTTTAAGCTGTACTCCCTACTACTACTTCCCAGTACTGGCGTATGGCTTCCCAGTACTGGCGTATGGCTTCCCAGTACTGGCGTATGGCTTCCCAGTACTGGCGTATGGCTTCCCAGTACTGGCGTATGGCTTCCCAGTACTGGCGTATGGCTTCCCAGTACTGGCGTATGGCTTCCCAGTACTGGCGTATGGCTTCCCAGTACTGGCGTATGGCTTCCCAGTACTGGCGTATGGCTTCCAAGTACGGGCGTATGGCGTCCCAGTACAGGTGTATGGCATCCCATGATGAACTGATGATACTGCCAGTGATGACCCAAGCGGTGATGATCCAGGCGGTGATGACCCAGGGGGTGATGACGCCGACCTGCATGTAGCGAGACCTTCGCTCTACCGTCCAGCCCAAGAGGTTGGGACATAAATAAGTGGAACCGCCTTTACCCTCAGTGTTGTAAAGCCGCTTTAATATACATATGAAATAAAGCCTGTTAGTAAAAAAACTTTATTTATTTATTTATTTATTTATTTATTTATTTATTTATTTATTTATTTATTTATTTATTTATACAAGTGTTATTACATTATTGTAAAGCCAGCAGCACGCGTAGCGTTTCGGGCAGGTCCTTGAGCCTAATATTCCCCGGAGTACGACCCTCCAAATCGTTTAACAACCAGGGCCCCATTCCCTGCTGGGTGAACAGAGGCAACAGTTAAGGATTGACGCCCAGTAAACCCTCCCCGGCCAGGATACGAACCCAGGCCAAAGCGCTCCCGAAGCGCCTACAATGTTTTTTAATAGTAAAACAGCTCTGGACGGCCTCTGGCAGGAGACTTACTTTGGCTACCACGGACCAAAACTATTTTGAGTCAACAAATGGAAGTAAAGCTTCTCATGG